>NW_007154954.1:0-819 GCF_000164805.1 Carlito syrichta | reverse complement strand
TTCCCATAGGGAGTGAGAAACACATCTTTAGCAAATGATAGACTAAAAAATTTCACAAAAGTAAATTATTAAATTAGTGAGGCTTGTTACTAAATTGTAGCAAATATTACATGCAAAACATTGCAGGAATTATGAACTCAGATGTGACAGGATAATATTTTGAAAATAATAAAGTTTTACATTTCTCTCCTTAGTACATTATATTCCCTAGCAATCATTTTACCTTATTGACTCAAAGAAACAGGGCAGCACTAATGCCCATTCCAAAGAGAAGAAAACAAAAAGATTGGTAGTTCCAATCAGATTGGAAGAGGAGCTTTCTCTTTTTGGTCATGGTAGATTATGAGAAAGGAAGGGGGATGCAAGTAGAAAGGACAAGTGATGAGGCTTGTATATAAACTCTTCTGTCAAAGCTAAAGTCCCAAATGTCAAGGCATGCTAGCTACACTGAGGGACAAGCCAAAAAGAGATGAGGACTTTCATTTGAATTTGCGATTTGAGTTTCTGGATAGAGATCGCCTTTTAGGAGGGTGCCTGTGGTAGCCATTAGTGCTGTTCACCAAATGTTTTAGGTTCTTTCCAATTTCAGATGCATAATATGATTGTAATTCCTGTAACACTTGGGGTAGGGTGGAACTATGTGACTAATTCTGCCCAGCAACTTGTGAGTGGAAGAGGAGCATTTAATTACTAATGTGAGACCAAATCAGCCAATCAGCCTGTAATCCTGCAACTTTGGGAGGCTGAGGTGAGTGGATAGCCTGAGCACGCAGGTTCAAGACCCGCCTGAGCAACTTGGCGAGACCTCATCTCTACAAT
>NW_007154953.1:0-540 GCF_000164805.1 Carlito syrichta | reverse complement strand
CAATCAGCCTGTAATCCTGCAACTTTGGGAGGCTGAGGTGAGTGGATAGCCTGAGCACGCAGGTTCAAGACCCGCCTGAGCAACTTGGCGAGACCTCATCTCTACAATAAATTAAAAATTAGCCGGGCGTGGTAGCGCGCACATGTAGTTCCAGCTACTTGGAAAGCTGAGGTGGAAGGATCACTGTAGCCCAGCAGGTCGAGGCTGCTATGGCCGGGAGCGGCCACTGCACTCTAGTCTGGGCAACGAAGTGAGACTCCAACTCAAAAAAAAAAAGAAAAAAGAAAAACAAACGATGGCTTAAAAGCGCTGTCTCTCAACAAGTATTATTTAGACTTCTGTGTTCATAGATTGGAAGACTTAATACTGTTAATATGTCAGTGCTCAAATTAATTCACAGATCTACTGAATTAGTATATAAATATACTAATGGCATTGTTTTTTGCCGCAATAGAAAAATCCAATCTTAAAACCATATGCAATCTCAAGGACCCAGAATAGCCAAAATAATATTGAAAAAGAACTAGGACTCACACTCCC
>NW_007154952.1:0-6818 GCF_000164805.1 Carlito syrichta | reverse complement strand
ACCAGATCAACTGCTCTTTTCTAACAGATAGACTGATACTCCACTCAGTGTCCTCAACCTTATTCTGAACCTCCCACCCAAAGCCCTCCTCCATGGCCCCAACAGATGCTTGAAATCTCAAATCATGTCAAATATCCCAAATCCTAATCCAAACTTTCCAATTTCTCATCCTCAGTCTTTTTAGGGCACCATTCTGCCAGGCCACACCTCCCTCCCCACCTCTGATTTCAACAACCCAACTGGTGGGCAGGTCTCTCAAGAATCCTGACCAGCCCCAACATGAGCAGACATAAAAGCAAGAAAACTAGATGGCACATTCGGTTTCTCGTTCCTATGTCTTATTTTTGGACTGTTGAGAGCATACACTGACTTTGTGAAAACAAAAGGAAGAGACAAGGGAAGAACACAAATATTTGCACTGCAGAGGAAGCCAGTGTGGTGCTGGGTCAGGGTCCAGGCAAGGTCATTCAGTGTAAGAGCAGTCAGAAATTATCCAGTCACTAGAAGGTAAACCTTCCACGCCACTTGATACTTAAAGAGCATTTTAATTATGCATAAGTAGAACAAGTTTGGCAAAGAGGGCGACTAGTCATGATTCTTTGCCTTTTCTAGCTTCTGGAGGCCACGTCATTCCTGGCCTCACATCAAACTCAGGCTCACGTCATTATCTTTTTCTTCTAGAGTCAAATCTCTCTCTGCTTCCCCCTTATAAGGACACTAGTGATTCCATCAGGGTTGAGCCAGATAATGTAGGGGAATCTCCCTACTTGAAGATGCTTAACTTGATCACATTTGCCAAAGTCCAATTGCCACATAAAGGAACAATCACAACTCACAGGATGTAGCCCCTGGATTTATTGGGAGCTCTTTATGTGGCCGACCATAGCATAAGATAAACTTCAAAATATTCTATCTTTATACATTGAAGTTTTTGAAAAAATTCTCCCTTTCCAGTCCTGTGTACTTGAGCATGATAGTCTTGTCCCTTAGCCATCCCTCCTTATGCTCCATCAGCACTATGTGAGGGTCACACAACCTTTCACCTCCTCTGACATTTGCACTATTAGCCAACGTGGCCACCAGTCATGTTGGAAGGTGATAAACTTGGATTGAAAATGGCATGGGTTAATATGTCATATACTCATTGGTCAAGTTAATGGCCTGTAGCATTAACAAGATTACAAATCATTGGCCAGGACCCCTCTTGTGAGACTAATCTATGCCATAGATAACTACTATAAATGCTAGACTCACCAGGAATGAAGTCATAATGTACTTTAAGCTGAAACCAACAGAGCACTCATTCCATTTTTCACAGATTCACTTAATTCATTTGTAAAAAAACATGGTCACTGACATTCTAGTGGATGAAGTGGCTGTTTCTTTTATGGATGAGATAAGGAAATTTTTAACAGCGATTACCATGGAAAATCCTGTGATAATTTAAAATCTAACTTGCAACCATTGTAAGTGGTTATGGTGTAATTTCTACTTATAAATCCCGCACAGTATCTGCAGGATGACTGGGAAATCTTAAAAGGGAACACCAGATTTTTAAAAAAGATGCATTTATAGCAGTGACTGTAGATGTGTTACTAATTATAAATCCAGTACTTGATGACAATCATTTTCAGGAGAACCCCATACCATGCTTTAAAAGCAAGCTGTGCTCATCTGAACCTGGTAGAGGTGGACAGTGTAAAACTCAACACTCACTTGGGAGACCTCACCCTACCCTGCATTCACCACCTTCCCCCAGAAAAGAGTTCTAGAACCTTTTCTGGTCTGTCCCCTCTATGCTCAGATTCCCTTCCCCTGGTTCTTCACATGTCCTCAGCTCAAGCCTCTATATCCCTGGCACCCTATTGTCTTCCTATCTCTCCTGGCTTTCTCGCCTCCACTGGAGTCTGTTCTCCCTGTCCCTGTGTGTTCTGTGCCCTATGCCAGTTGGGCAGGATGTTGCCCTATGCCAGTTGGGCAGGATGTCTGGTGCTCCCTCCTGACTCCTGTCAGGGAATTAGTGTGTGTCTTAGAGAATCTTATCCTCCCCTCATGTCCACATCTCCCCCCTTCATGCCCATACAAGTTGGAAGAATGGCACTAACTTCATCCACCAGTCCCACTTGCTCTTCCCTGAACAGGTAGGTCAACCTCCCACTCAGAGTCCTCGGAAATCAGCCACATCCTGATCTCCTCCCCAAAGAAAGTCCTCACCTTTCCTAATTTCGTCTTCCTAATGTTAATCACACCTAACACCTTGGATCCCCACTCAAACAGTTTCTCATGCCCAGTTGGTCTTCTCTGACTCCAATATCCAGGCTACCTCTCACTACCCACCTCTGGTTTCAACAGTGAGCCTGGTAGGCAGGTCTCTCAAGGATCTAGACCATACCCAATGTGAGTTGACTTCTAAGGAAGACCACTGAGATGGGAGATTCTATTTCCTAATTCCCACGTCCCATGTGCAGATTCTCTGTAGTACACTCACGCCGACTTCTGAGGACAGAAAAGAAAGTCAAGAGGTGAGAACATAGGTGTGTGCCTATGGAAAGATGCCAGGGTGGGTGCTGTCAGGGTGCTGGATGAGGCCATTTAGGGCTGACAACAGCCAAGGTCTGTTTGTCCAGCAGAGGGCGCAACTCTACGCCTCTGAAGTATTAACTCAAATTTCATTTATGTGCAACTGACCCAAGACTGGCAGTTAGGTCTTTGCTGTGTTGAGCCCTGGCCTTTTCCCACTTCTGGAGGCCACATCCTTCCTTGGCTCAGACCCTGGTATCCCATCACCTTTTCACTCCAGACCTAGACTTACCTCACCTTCCCCACCTTGTGAACTCAAATCTCTCTTTGTCTTCCCCTTACAAATAGGACTTTTGTGATTCAATTTAGGCTATAGATAGACAATCCAGGAGGATATTTCAACATTAAAATCCTTAACTTTATCACTTTTGCAAAAGTGTCATAGAAAGTAAAATTCCCAGTTCACAGGGGGTTGTTCTGGGTTTATTGGGGCCCTTATCTGGCCAATCTCAGCTCTAGAAAAACTTCAAGATGTTCTACCTTCTTATACAGAAGCTTTTTATAAAAACTCACTTTTCAGTCCTGTGTTCTTTATCATGATGAGATCTTACCCTCTTAGTTATACTGTTACAAGCTGAAAAGAGACCATTTTAGTTATATTAAATATTAAAAGTTATTTAGAAAAGATGTAGGAACTTGTACTAAGATGAGTTGGGCTAAATGTAGAAGCCGTTTGAATTAAAAAGTGAACATTTTTTCCTTGTCCCCCCACTTCACTGTCCTTAGATCTAGTAACTGCTGCTGATACTGAAGGGATAACAACCATCTTCATTGAGCCATCTTCATTGATAAGCAGGAGACACACACACAAAGGCTACATCTCTGGAAAAGTCTCCACCAGAACCAGATTTAAAAAATGGGTTCTGATGAAGCTTTCTAAAACCCAGAAACGTATGCTCCATTGGTCTCTAAATGACAACTGCTTTCTTTTGTGTCTTTGTATTAGTTTTATGTACTGTACTTAAACCTTGTGAACCAGAACTCCCGGAATAAGCAAAAGACTGTAACCAACTAGGAAGCACACAGCCCAAGTTTGTTCAAGGTAATTGCAATTTAGAAGAATTGCAGGGTGGATGTAATCTAAACACCAGTTTGCTACAGTAACTGTTTGGGGTCTTAACACTGATTAAAAAGTAGCTGAATAATGGTCATAAGACACATGGTCATTAATCAATAGTGGGAAAAAGATAAGAATTGTATGTTTTATTATAAATACTGGAAGGAAACTCTGCTTAAATGAATAGGTTTTTGGTGGATACACAGCCTATTCCTTGATCCCATGATATCAGAATAAAACTCCTTACTTTGCCCAGCTTTCTGCCTCTCATATTTGGTAGCCTGCAAGGGAAGCAGCTAATTGTTGGATCCAGCTGTAACATTTGGTGTCTCCGCTGGGACCCCAGCTGCTTGAAACTGACCAGCACTGATGGACTGCTCCCCAGAGATTCTGGTGGCTCCAGGGCCTCTCTGAGAAGTGCTCCTAAGAATGTGACCACCAGTTCCTCTGTAAAGACAAAGCTGGGAGAATGGGACTTTGAAGCGCTCATCTTTGGAAAGCAGACACACTTACCAATAAGTCAAAAACCAGAATGTAAGCCAGAGGTGTTGGATGGTTTCCCATTTGGATCCTTTGAATCAATTCGTAGGCTCCAGGGAAATGCAGTCTTGGCCCATTGGTGCTTTGAGGATACGTTTTGGTTTGTATTTGTACTCTGTAATCCTCAGGGTTTTTGCTGGTAAGCAATTTGAATAAGCCCTCTGTTTTCTTTTTCTTTCTTTTTTCTGATTTTGTTTCTGGTTTTGAAATAAAGGCATGCTAAAAAATCCCTAGGACCCCAGTGGCTGAACCTTGGGGTTTGGTTTTGTGCGCACATGTCAGATCAGGTCTTTGAACAGTTATCAGCATCTGCTGGAAGCCATTCTGTGTCCATAAAGTTCTTGTCAGAAACTTGTCAGAGAAAGAAGTCTTTCTTTGTTATGAATCCAGGCTTCAGTCCAGGGTCGTAGATAAGAGACTCTTCCCTTTAGTCTGTGCACATAGACACTCTCAGGTGATTGAGGGTCTTGTGAGGGTGTCAGAGAGTTGTCCGTATGACATGTAAGAGCCTCATAGAGAACATCAAAAACATCTTGTCTGAGAACCATGTCCTGTCCAGGAGCCGCAAATAAGGATTGGTCATCTGGTGCTCTGTTGTCCCATAATTGCCTCTGGCATTCATTGGGAAAACTGAGATACGTAAGAGGGAGAGAAATGACTATAGATGTTACAGCCAGCAGAAGCTGTCTCCATAAACAGCACATTCTTGATTCATCACATTCTTTTAGGCTTTGAGACCAGGCTCAGCCACCAAACTTCACTGACTCTCCTCCAAAACTTTCAGTCACTGCCCAGTTTCCTCCTTAATTTCACTATTTGTTTCATATTTAAAAGAGATTCAAAGGCATGCCAGATTTTCCTGGAACTCCAGTTGGTTAAATATTGAGGCCTATGACTGTGCACAATTTTTTTTTTTGAATCAGAGTCTCACTATACCTCCCAGGCTGGCGTGCAGTGGCACGCTCATGGTTATCGAAACCTCGACCTGCTGGGCTCAGGGGATCTTTCCATCTAAATCTTCCAAGTAGCTGGAACTACAGGTGCACACCACCACGCCCGGGTAATTTTTATTCATTTATTGTAGAGACCAAGTCTCACCAAGTTGTCCAGACTGGTCTCAGACCCCTGGACTCAGGCAATCCTCTCTCCTTGACCTCACAAATGCTGTAATTACAGGCTTGAACCACTGTGCCTGGCAGTTATGCATATTTTTAAAGCTGATGAGCAAATTACAAAAAGAAATTCTTAGGGCTCAAATGATTAACCTGAAACTACAGATTTAAATAGAGGCTCCTAAAGTCTCCGTTTTCTGCCTGTTTTGAACTTGTTGGTAACTAAGCTACTGGTATTGAGATAAAGCTCACTGTTTCAAGATTAAATGAAAATGTTGTTATATAATTCAACCAAGTTTATCTAAAAATATAAACATTGAAGACTCATTTTGAAACTGAAAAAAAAAAGTTAAAAGTTTTGAAAATTAAACAGCCATAAAAACTGCTTTATCTCTATTTGGGGCCACCGTTTTTATTGGACTGAGTGTAGGGACATGCAAAGTTTAGTCATGCAAACAGGTTTCAGTTTTGTCAGAGATATACTTTGGATTCGAGTATCTTTTGTAAAATGGTGCGTTGATTGGTATTTCTTGTTAAAATTCAAAAGAAAAAGCTATTAAATCTTTGTTAATGTGTATGTATGTAAATTTAAATGTGTTTATATACATGTTGTATGTTGTGTCTAGCATGCTACCAAATGGATTTATAAGTAAATGAATACTCATAAATTAAATAAGCAGATCTAAAGGCTTTCCAAGTTCACATAACTTTAACAATATTTGGTAAGTGAAAATAGCTTTAAAATTATTGATAAAGTAAAAGTGTCTTTGGAATTGTTAGCATACATTTTTGTCTGGGCCAACTCATTAAATAAGTTTTACATTTGCTTGTGCTAGTTATTTTATTTTTGTATTTATTTATTTATTTATTTATTTATTTATTTATTTATTTATTTTTTAGTCAGAGTCTCACTCTGTTGCCCAGGCTGGAGTACAGTGGCATGCTGGGCTCAGGTGATCCTTCCACCTCAGTCTTCTAATTAGATGGAACTACAGGCATACACCACCACACCTGGCTTATTATTTTATATATTTATTTATTGTAGAGATGAGTTCTCACCAAGTTGCCTAGGTTGATCTCGAACCCCTGAGCTCAGTCAATCCTCTCACCTCGGCCTCCCAAGGTGCTGAGATTACAGGCTTGAGCCACCGTGCCCAGCCTGTGCTAGATATTTTAAAACATCAGTGTTTGGCATGAGGTTACAAGACTATAAACCTAGTCAAGACCAGAATACTCTTTATTTATACGAATTTTTTTTAAACAAGAAAAACTGATTTAAAATTGTTGGTTCAATATAGATGACTGAATCTTCTGAGTCATTGGTAAAATGCCCATGTATTTATCTTTAAGTTGCTTACATAGGTGACACCTGATATTCACAGGCTTTAAAAATAATTAACCTGAAGATAAATTATGTAATAACTAGTTTTTTCTAAGATCTCAGTTTTTGTAGTATAAGCAACTGTTAAATAATAAATTAAATAATGTGACCATGTAATGCTTACAGTTAGCTTTTTATATGATTTAAA
>NW_007154951.1:0-6916 GCF_000164805.1 Carlito syrichta | reverse complement strand
TTTTTAGTCAGAGTCTCACTCTGTTGCCAGGCTGGAGTACAGTGGCATGCTGGGCTCAGGTGATCCTTCCACCTCAGTCTTCTAATTAGATGGAACTACAGGCATACACCACCACACCTGGCTTATTATTTTATATATTTATTTATTGTAGAGATGAGTTCTCACCAAGTTGCCTAGGTTGATCTCGAACCCCTGAGCTCAGTCAATCCTCTCACCTCGGCCTCCCAAGGTGCTGAGATTACAGGCTTGAGCCACCGTGCCCAGCCTGTGCTAGATATTTTAAAACATCAGTGTTTGGCATGAGGTTACAAGACTATAAACCTAGTCAAGACCAGAATACTCTTTATTTATACGAATTTTTTTTAAACAAGAAAAACTGATTTAAAATTGTTGGTTCAATATAGATGACTGAATCTTCTGAGTCATTGGTAAAATGCCCATGTATTTATCTTTAAGTTGCTTACATAGGTGACACCTGATATTCACAGGCTTTAAAAATAATTAACCTGGAGATAAATTATGTAATAACTAGTTTTTTCTAAGATCTCAGTTTTTGTAAGTATAAGCAAACTGTTAAAATAAATAAATTAAATAAATGTGAACATGGTAATGCTTACAGGTTAGCTTTTTATATGATTTAAAATCTTAAATTTTGGAAACTAATTCAATGTCTGGGTCACTTTGAATTTAAAAAGAATTATAACATGGGAAGATATGTTTCTAAAATTATGTAAAAGGTCTCATCTATACAATGCTAATATATGTATATATAGTCAAAGGGAAAACTGAGAACTGAACTTGACCTTTCTTTTCTCTAATACCTGAATTCCTAACTAAAAGACTTGGAAGGTCACTGCCTAATAAGGATTTGCCAAAAAGGGTTTTATTACCCTATTACCTTATATACTAAGTTTATTTTCCAACCTGATTCTGACATAGCATGATATAACAGAAAAAAAGGCTGCCCAAATGTTCAAATCCAGCAGACCCAATCACCCCATGATAGAACTCATGGATATAATTGACAGCGAGGAATGTTATAGACTGAAAAGAGGCCATTTTGGTTATATTAGAACAGTTATTAGAAAAGACTTAAAAGCTTGTATTAAGCTGAGTTTGCCTAAACGTAGAAGCCGTTTGAATCTAAAAGTGAACATTTTCCCTCGTTCCCCATTCACTGTCCTTGGATCTAAT
This sequence comes from Carlito syrichta, assembly GCF_000164805.1. Classification (NCBI taxonomy): domain Eukaryota; kingdom Metazoa; phylum Chordata; class Mammalia; order Primates; family Tarsiidae; genus Carlito; species Carlito syrichta. The sequence continues at coordinate 5,722 of NW_007154951.1, read as the reverse complement.
AACTGCTGCTTGTACTGAAGGGAACACAACTATCTTCACTGACCCTCCTGATAAGTGGGAGACACACACAAAAAGGCTGCACATCCCTGGAAAAGCCTCTGCTGGACCTAGATAAGAAATGGGCTCTGCTAAAACTTTCTAAGACCCCAAAATGTATCTGTTCCCTTAGTCTCTAAATGACAACTGCTTCCTATAATCTCTTTATTAATTCGATGTATGATGCTTAATTAAGCTTTGTGAACCAGAACTCCCAGAATAAGCAAAAAACTGTAACCAACTAGAAAGTACTCGGTCCCAGATTGTTCAAAGTAATTGTAACTTAGAAGAATGGCAGGATTGATGTTATCTGTGCACTAGTTTGTGACAATAACTATTTGGGGTCTAAACATTCATTAAGAAAGAAACTTCGGAGGCCAAGGCGAGTGGATTGCCTGAGTCCATGGGTTCGAGACCAGCCTGGGCAACTTGGTGAGACCTCGTTTCTACTCCCTACCTCTAACATTTGCACTATGAGTCAACATGGCCACTGATCCATTTGAAAAGCGATGACCTCATTCATTTAATTAATTAATTAATTGTTGATTAGGGTCTCACTCTGTCTTTCCTGTACTCAGGTAATCCTTCCACCTCAGCTTCCTGGGTAGCTGTGACTATAGGCACATGCCACCATACCCAGCTAATTTTTAAAGTTTTTTGTAGAGATGGAGTCTCACTGTGTTGCCCAAGCTGGTCCTGAACTCCTAGGCTCAAGCAGTTCTCCTGCCATGGCATCCCAAAGTGCTGAGACTACAAGGGTGAGCCATTTGCCCAAAGGCGGTTACTTTAAATTTAAAATGATGCAGGTTATTGTGTCCCACGGTGTTGGTCAGACTGCTTTCTGTCATATTAATGTATGTACCAAGTGACCTCTATTGTGACAGCTCTCCAGGAGAGAGTCATAACATAACAAGCAAAAACCAACATATCACTTATTAGTTTTTGCCTGGGTTCACTTTTTTCATTTGTATTGACAGGGCTCATGGAAATTATGATAGATAAAATGGCTTTCTATCTCATCAATAAGGTAAGGAAATTATTAATGACATGTGCAACAGAGAAAATAATGATTATCTTAATCCTGATTGCTACATTTCTAATCAAGAAGCTATTAATGTTTGTACTAAACAAAATAGTTTTATTATTATATAGCAAACTGCATGTGAAATGCTTTAAAGACATCATGTTATCTTTTTTTCAAAAAAATGATGGGCCGCCTGCCAGCACAAAATAGTGCAGTTTGATTTTTACTTATGGGCTAGGCGCAGTGGCTCACGCCTGTGATCCCAGCACTTTGGGAGGCCAAGGTGAGAGGATTGCCTGGACAACCTGGCAAGACCTCATCTTTACAATAAGTCAAAAAATTAGCCGGGTGTGGTAGCACTCATCTGTAGTTTCAGTTACTTGGAAGTCTGAGACAGAAGGATCGCCTGAGCCAGTTGAGGCTGTGGTGACAGCGAGCATGCCACTGTACTCCAGCCTGGGTGACAGAGTGAGACCGATTAAAAAAAAAAAATTAAAGAAAATGAATGGCATCTGCATGTTGTTGGGGATCAAAAGATAGAATTACCTGTTATTGGTAAATGAATGATGCCATGTGAAAAATAGCAAAAATTGCAGAGCTAATGCAAATTATATATCATGCACATCAAGTAATGGCCAAAAATACAGAAAGTGTGGAAAGAATATTAATATGTTTTACATGTTATAGCAACCGCCTTCAGGATGAGAATATACTTTTTTTTGAGCTGGTTGTGCTCCTGTGAAAGCATCAACCATGGCTGAGAAATTTCGCTGTGAATGAGGCTTTATCTTGCCACTTCGATCTCCCCAATGGAGGCAACAGTCATGCAGAAATAAAATGCAACTTTACTGCAATTTGGTCTCATGCCTGCTTCTGGGGTGATTTCCTACTCATATTGGGATGAGTCTCTGGACTGTACGATGAGAAGGAGAGGACTCTAATCTGGAGAGGACCCCTGCGTCAGGGGGATCAGATCTCCATGGGGTCTGAGGTGTTCAGTCTGGATAGGTTTAGGAAATGAGAAGGTTTTCTGTGGGTAAAATCTGGAGTCAATCCTAAGGGTGTGCAAGAACCTCCTGCTTCAGTGGAGGAATCTCCAGGGGGAGGTAAGTCCAAACTGTGTTGTGCCTTTAGGGAGCATTTGTGAGCTGGAGATGAATCAAACTGGAAACAGAGTAGAAATGCCCTCCTTGAGGATTGAGAATTAGGGCCCAGAGCTGGTCCATAGGGGCGGAAGCCTACAAGGGGAAAATTTTGATTGGGACAGAGAAAGGGGGAAACTCTGCAGTAGCAGAGGAACCCCTGGTATATGAAAGCACCCTGGAAGGTACCTGCACACTCCCACATCTTTATTCCTCCAGCCCCCTTCACCACATCCATGTTCTCCATTATTCTGGGCTCCAGGTAATGAGAGAAATTTGGATCCTCATCCTACACTCCAGGACTCCACATTCTCCAAAGTCTTGCAGGCCCCCAATTCTCCTCTCCCATTCTGCATTCATTGGGGGCTCCAGGACTCCAAGAGCTCGGGGACCTCAATTCCTCCTCCCCACATCATTTTCTCAATTCTTCAAGTCTTCACCTTCTTCACAGTGTTCTGGGTCCTTGATCGAACCTGCATCATTTTTTCTCAATTTTGCAGTAATGCAGGTGTTACAGGCTGACCATGTTCTTTTTTGCTAACTATGTTCTTATGCCCACTACTCAGATTAGCCAGTACACTGATGGCAGTCATTGTAACCAAGAAGGCCACCCAGTGAAACGATGGGAGATATTTCTCAAATTCACCTCCTTGAGTATTTTAGGCAAAGGGTTTTTGAGGATAATTTGGCATGCAGGAGTCTAGGGAATGAGCCCTGCTGGTTGATTGGGGATAATATCATTGAAGCTATCTTTGTGCAGAGATAGTTTCTGGGAGGGGGCCACAGGACTGCTAGAATCAACTCCTCTGTATGTATCACAGGTCCTGGTGGGCTCACAGCTCCATCAGAGTGTCAAGATGAAAAAAAAATCTCAAATACCACTCTTGGGTTTTTCCAATAGAGAGGTTATCCATAAATCAATCCTTGTGACCACTGGCTACTTATCCTTGAGTACAAAGTCATTATAGAAGTAGCTTAGTAGGAAGGTATTGGGGAGGTGGGATTCCCTGAAATTAAAATTGCTCATGACTTTCTGTTAATCAAACTTTTGGATGTCATCAAGGAGATCTGTGTAGCCCTAGGTTTATTGTTTAAGGGGAAATATGCTTAAACACCTCAGGGGCAGCTTCCCCTCTCCCCAGGGATCAGGACACAGAGATAATCAATTGCTCTCTATTGGAGTGACTATGTGCAAGCAGTCACATAAGGAGGAACGCAAAACTTTTAGCCAAACATGATGACTCATGCCTTATAGTACTAGCACTTTGGGAGGCTTAGGCAGGAGGATTGCTTGAGTTCAGGAGTTTGAAACTAGTCTGGGCAACATAGCACGACCTCACCTCTATGAAAAAAAATTAAAAGAATATTATCCCAGCATGGTGATGTGCACTTGTAGTTCCAGCTACTCTGGAGACTGAGATGGGAGAATCACCTGAGCCCAGGAGGTTGAAGCTGCGGTGAGCTGTGATTGTGCCACTTTACTTCAGCCTGGGCAACTCAAACAAAATAAAAAAGAAAGAAAGAAACAATAGACTTGTAAGTTTCTAATTATAGCTGCAAATTTGCAATCTCTTCCACAGTTTTGACTCTGTGGCCCTGTATTCGTTTTATACAGGCATTTTCACATGCATGTCAAGATCTTCAGGACTCTAACCCCTCTCCACCCTCTTCATCCTGTTGTCTTGATATTTTGGGGCTCCACACTCTCTCTGTCTTTGGGGGCTCTTGATGCCCACCTTCCACACCCTGCTTTGTCCATTCTTCAGGGTGTATACTTTCCAACACTTTCCAGCCTGGATTTCTCCATGTCTCCCCTTTTCTCTATTCTCCTGGACTGCACATTCTCTGAGGCCTCCCGAGCCCCATTCCCCACCCCATCCTCAATCCCAGTCTCCTGTGCAGCTTCTTCTGTGGTCTAGGTTGTTTTCATTTTAAAAATCACCTTGGAGTCTTGCTTACTAGCAAGCTGGGGGGAAAGGATGTCATAAAGGACAGAGGTGGGGGTTTCACTTTTCCACAGCACCTTAGTGATGCCACAAGTGCCCACCCAGACCCCTGTTTCAGAGCAAGCTGCCCAAAGCTCTCCCTGCTGGGGGCTGAACTCCAGAAAACAACGGTCTCCTTCTGGAAGCTGCTCTTCCCACGCTCTAGTCAGTACCTCAAGCTCACCCTGTATTCTCCCCCTTCCCCCAGGCTGGTGTCCAGGAATCCTCCTTTGCTCAAATTCCCTTCCTCTCTTGACAGGCTTCCTGCCTTCAACTCCACTTCTTTCTTGGCAGTATTAGTATGCCTTCCTGCTCCTCTTCATTCTTGGTTTTTTTTTAGTCATTCTTATCTGTCACCCAGATTGGAGTGCAGTGGCATGCCCACGACCACCCCAGCACCGACCTGCTGGGGTCAGGTGATGCTTTTGCCTCAGCCTTCCAAGTAGCTAGAACTATAGGTGTACACTACCCTGCCCGGCTAATTTTTATATATATATATATATATATAAGAGACGTGGTTTCACCAAGTTGTCCAGGCTGATCTCTTATCCCTGGGATCAGGCAAGCCTCTCTCCTTGGCCACCCAAAGTGCTGGGACTACAGGTTTGAGGTACCGCACCTGGCCTCCTTTTCATTTTTATGAATTTTTGTCCCCTGAGGATTCTAACCTCCCTGCCACCATGGTCCCTTGTGCTGCAACCCATGTTAGGTCCCTTTTCTGGTAACCCCTGTCCTAACCCCCAGTCTCCTGAGTCCCAGTGAGGCAGGATAGTCAGCACAAGTTAGACATAGACAGATAAATTTCCAGTAGGTAGGTTTTAGGAAGCATTCAGACAGTTTAAAAATTGCACAAATTGCTAAATTTTGGTCCATGTCTCCTTAACTGTTTGTCTAAATTTGTTTCTTCCAGAATCCAGCAATTTCATGCCCACCCAATGGTCATGCAAGGATTCCAGCCAGTGCCTGCAAATGATGCCCCTGCTGAAAAAGATCTGTACACCTTAGACAGACAGGGAGAGGGTTTTGATCTCTGGCTAGGCAGGACTATGCCCACTGCCAGCTCTGAAGAAACTACAGAAAACAAACCTTCACACCTCAGCATCCTGTATGATTATGGGATAGAAAATTTCTAAGGGAGGAATGATTGAGGCAGGTAGCTAGCACAGGTTAGACATAGATAAATTTCTCATAGGTAGGTTTTTGGAGGCGTACAAACATTTTTAAAATTACATTTTACTGCAGGCCAAGTTGCAGCCTACCCCACCCCTTGGCAAATCCAATGAAAACTGCTTCCAATGACTAGGGTAGCCCAAACTTTCAGTTCACGGTTTAGCATAATAATCACTGGGAATCTTTTGGAGACACAAGTAAACTGAACACAGGTATTTGGTATTGCATTGCTCAGGGTCCAAGTCAGTCCCTGAAGTGGGATTAATTGAAATCACTTTGATGTTGCTTAGGGTAGGCCTTTTTGCTATATCTCTGAAGGAAGTGGGGTCATAGACATAGGTGCTCATAAGGAAATATGTTGTCCA
>NW_007154950.1:0-395 GCF_000164805.1 Carlito syrichta | reverse complement strand
CTTGGGAGCTGTAGGATACTGCCGACTATGGATCCCTAAGTTTGCTGAACTCGCAAAACCGCTCTATGAAATAACCAAGGGGCCAGAGGTTAATTTTAAATGGACACCAAAGGGGGACAAAGCTTTCCAAGCCCTTAAAAATGCCCTGGTCTCAGCTCTGGCCCTGGCCTTGCCGGATATTGAAAAACCTTTCCACCTTTATGTGGATGAAAGACGAGGCATTGCCCGGGGGGTCCTAACCCAAAAGCTCGGCCCATGGAACAGGCCAGTCACCTACCTGTCAAAAAAAAACTGAACCTGGTAACCTTGGGCTGGCCTCCCTGCTTGGATTATAGCAGCCATTGCCATGTTAGTAAAAGACTCAGACAAACTAACATTGGGGCAGAATCTGACTG
>NW_007154949.1:0-357 GCF_000164805.1 Carlito syrichta | reverse complement strand
GCTGTTTCTATGCAAACCAATCCGGGGTCATCCGAGACACTCTTGCCCTGGTAAGAGACATTCTAAAACAAAGAGAGCTGCAAAGACAAGCCTCGGGAAATAAGTATCAGTCCCTCTTCTCTTGGTCCCCCTGGCTCACAACCCTGATCTTGGCAGTGGCGGGACCTCTCCTCCAGTTCCTAATAGGTATAACAGTAGGGCCTTGCTTAATTAAAAGCCTCCTTAGTTATGTTAAAAATAGTGTGTCATCAATAAAATTAATGGTCCTCAGAACTCAATATAATCCCCTATATGAAAAGTCAATGATTTGACTCCAGGAACAACTGAAAGGGGGGAATGTGGAAGGGGGCTTTAAAA
>NW_007154948.1:0-1305 GCF_000164805.1 Carlito syrichta | reverse complement strand
TAAGAGTCAGTATATGAAGAAACAGGAAATAGAGAATTCTACTTTCTGTCTTACAATTTTTGTAGTTAGAATTTTTTTTTTTATTACCTCATGGATATATAAATGTTTTGAACACAAGATACTCATTTTTCTTTTGTATTTATTTGAAGCACTATACCTATGTTACAAGATACAAGGACTTAAACGTCTATAATACTGAGTGATCTATCACAGAAACAAAGAACTGAGTATCACATGTTCTCACTCATAAGCAGACCTTGAACAATTATCATAATACTACAAGAAAAGGATTGACGGTAGTGGGAAACTGCCAGGGGAGGGGGGAGAGAAGGTAGGAAACTGCTGGGGGAGAGGGGACACACCTCATCAACAAGGGTACCTGCATAATGAACATTTGTATACCTAACCCTGAATTGTATCCCACATCTTTAAAATAAAAAAATTAAAAGTCTAAATAAAAAAATTAAAAGTCTAAACAAAAAAAATAAAAGGAAATTAATAATGTGTTTTGAGAATTTCAGTCAGAATAGTTAGTGACTACGGCATAAGAAAGAAATGCTTTTTCAGAGGGTCAACAGCCCCTCCCTTTTCTAACACAGATATTTCTAATTAACTATTACATTCTTTGCTGCTGGGTACAGAGACCACCTAAAGTCTCTCTCTACTCAATACACCAGAGAGTTCTGAAGAAGTAATTGGAGTTGACCTGTGATATGAAGTATAAACACCACAATAAATCAATGTGTCAACACTTTGAATTATAACTTAACACCAATGAATCTAATAATGGCCAACTGGAAAGTCAATCTTATAGAGATAGAGGATAGAATGACAGATACCAGAGGGTGGGAAGGACATGTGGGTGGGAAGGAGGATATAGAGAGGTTGGTTAGTGGGCAAAAACATTCAGTTAGATAGGAGAAATAACTCCAAAATTTCCTATCAGAGTAAGTTGACAACAGTTAGCGACAATGTATATATTTCAAAGCAACTATAAGGAGAAGACTTGAAAAGTTTTCAACACATGGAAATGATAAATACTCAAAGTGAGAGATATACCAATTACCTTGACTTAATCTAGCACATATATGAAGTAATACTCACACATACCTCATAAATATGTAAAATATTTTGGATCAATAAAAAAAGAGAAATGTTTCTTTGCCTTTAGCTTGATGGCTGCCTCTGTGGCTAAGTGACTCCTATTTGCGGGCCAGTGAGTGGTGGTCACTGTGACAGAATGCTGCCTCTCTCCATCAAATCCTCATGCCTCATGCTGCCTTTTCTGATTAAAAAAAAAAAAAA
>NW_007154947.1:0-671 GCF_000164805.1 Carlito syrichta | reverse complement strand
TGCCTGTGCCCGCGGGTTCGAGACCCGCCTGGGCAGCGAGACCCATCTCTACAATAAATCAAAAAATTAGCCGGGCGTGGTAGTGCGCGCCTGTAATTCCGGCTACTCGGAAGGCTGAGGCGGAAGGATCGCCGGAGCCCAGCAGGCGAGGCTGCGGTGGCCGGGAGCGGCCACTGCACTCCAGTCTGGGCGACAGAGTGAGACTCCAACTCAAAAAAAAAAAAAAAAAAAAAGACTACCTCGTTTAGAGGATTCTTGAATGGGCATCTACCCCTGGAGAAATTTTTGGATGAGGTCACTATGTGAACACATGGTTGTCTTCACTTCTTTGGAATGAAATCCATCGTGTCTACCGCATTTGGCAGAGCACTGTACACAGGTGCTTGAAGACTAAGGATTGCTCAGTCGTCAAGGTCCCTCCCATTATGATGTCAAAGTTCTGAAGCTGATGTCATAAATGACAATTTGACATGCTTGTTTCCCTGATTCTACTTACAACATTTAATGAAAAAATTGGCCTTTTAGTCAATCTACAGTTTCAATGAAATAACCATTATGTTAACAACATTCTTCTCAGACCTGGAAATTCCAAAAAGGAATTCATATGAAACCATAAACCATCATGAAGGGCCAAAAGAAATTTACCAATAGCCGGGCTCAGAGGTTCAGTG
>NW_007154946.1:0-1499 GCF_000164805.1 Carlito syrichta | reverse complement strand
AGAGAGGGATTGTGGGGAGAAAATGGGTACCCATCACCAATTGGGTACCATGTCTACTACTAGGGGGAGAGAAGGCTTGCTTGAAGTCGAAACCATACCTGCATGCAACTTGATTACATGGTAATCCTCACATGTATCCCACATTTAAAAAATAAAATACAGCCGGGTTCGGTGGCTCAGACAGTAATCCCTCACTTTGGGAGGCTGAGGTGAATGGATTGCCTAAGCCCGCGGGTTCGAGACCCAGCTGGGCAACTTGGCGAGACCTCATCTCTACAATAAATCAAAAAATTAGCTGGGCATGATAGCGCTCACCTGTAGTTCCAGCTACTTGGAAGGCTGAGGTAGAAGGATTGCCGGAGCCCAGCAGGTCGAGGCTGCGGTGGCCTGGAGGTGCCACTGCAATCCAGAGTGAGACTCCAACTCGAAAAATAAAATAAAATAAAATACAATTTCAACATTAAACAGAACCCAAAAGTCATTTGCTGATTAGGGTTTGAAAATACTCTGAGTTCCCCCCAAATGCACTTTTTTTTCTGTGGGTTTAGAAACCAACCAATTATCATTACCTGGACATACCAATCAAAGATCTCCTGGACCAACCAATCAGAGCTCATGTGAACCAACCAACCAGAGCTCACCTGAACCAACCAATTAGAGTCAGTGCTCACTTGCCTTGGCAATGGGGACCTCAGCTGTATCACAAAGCAGAAGGAATTGTAGCAACTCTTAAAACTGAAACAAAGAAACCAGGAAGTCCAAGCACAATGCAGATTGTGCCATTCTATTTTAGAAAATGATTCCAGCAAACATCTGTGAAGAACTTAAAAGTTTAAATTAGACTTTAAAAACACTGTCGTCCTTTGAAATACATTTTTTAAAACTAGCTTTTTCTAAAATAATATGCTGGTCACTGCCTCGCTCTAAAAAGTGACTTGTTTGGCCTTTCTGTGGACACAGAGTCAGTAATCATTTGTTGAGCCGCAGGCACCATGTGCTGAGCTCAGGGACGCACAGACACAGGAACATCGATTACCCTAAGACCTTCTGCATGAAAGGTCCTGGGATCCTCCACCTTACAACATGCCCAAACCCCTGGGCTTGGTACTTGCTCTGGGGTCTCCAAGCAGAGCAGCCCGTGGGTGGGCTCTGCTCTGCAGGGTCTCATCCCATCCCAGCTAGGCACATCCCCCCCAGCCTCCACCCTTCCAAACTTCACAGACCCCCTCTTTTCTGCCACAGGATAGGTGGCCCTGAGGTAGTATGTATGGCTTTCTATCCAATCACCTTTGTCCTCCACCCTGCTATAATTCCTTCTGTCTTTGTGTTAACTCAAATGAACATACCCACTTTTTTCTCATAAATATTTGAGGCATCTGTTGGTGAGGGGTGTATTTTGATAATAAACTCAAAAAAGGCAGTTGACGAGGATGCTACTTTTGTTTTCAGGACACATATCCTCTCCTGTGTGTCTCATGACACCTGTTAAGTGACCAGAA
>NW_007154945.1:0-5999 GCF_000164805.1 Carlito syrichta | reverse complement strand
CTTAGTGACGTCTGATCCTACTTGCGTTATTAGTACCGTCTGATCTACTTGCTTTATTTGTGTCGTCTGATACTACTTGCCTCATTAGTGCCGTCTGGTACTTCTTGCCTTATTAGTACCGTCTGATACTACTTGCCTTATTTGGTCCGTCTGATACTACTTGCCTTATTAGTGTCGAGTGATAATGCTTACCTTAATAGTGCCGTCTGAGTCTCCTTGAATTATTAATGCCGTCTGATACTCCTTGCCTTATTAGTGCCGTCTGATACTCCTTGCCTTATGAGTGCCGCCTGATACAACTTGCCTTCTTAGTGTCGTCTGATATTACTTGCCTTCTTAGTGTCGTCTGATATTACTTGCCTTCTTAGTTCCGTCTGATATTACTTGCCATCTTTGTGTCGTGTAATACTTCTTGCCTTCTTATTTCCGTGTCATACTACTTGCCTTCTTAGTGTCGTCTGATAATACTTGCCTCCTTAGTGTCGTCTGATACTACTTACCTTCTTAGTGTCATCTGATACTACTTGCCTTCTTAGTGTCGTCTGACACTACTTGCCTTCTTAGTGTCGTCTGATACTACTTGCCTTCTTAGTGTCATCTGATACTACTTGCCTTCTTAGTGTCCTCTGATACTACTTGTCTTCCTATTGTCGTCTGATACTAACTTCCTTCTTAATGTCATCTGATTATACTTGCCTTCTTTTTGTCGTCTGATACTACTTTCCTTCTTATTTCCGTCTGATACTACTTAGCATGTTACTGCCATCTGATATTCCTTGTGTTTTAGTGCCATCTGATACTACTTGCCTTGTTAATGCCATCTGATTCTCCTTGCCTTGCTAGTGCCATCTGATACTCCTTGCCGTACTTCTGCACTCTAATACTCCTTGCCTTATTAGTCGCGTCTGATACTTCTTGCCTTATTAGTGCCGTCTGATTCTCCTTGCCTTATTAGTGCCATCTGATATTACTTGCCTTATTAGTGCCTTCTGATACTACAAGACTTATTTTGCCATCTGGTACTACTTACCTTATTAGTGCCGTCATATACTACAAGCCTTAATAGCGTCATCAGATTCTACTTGAGTTATTATTACCGTCAGATACTCCATGTCTTTTTAGTGCCGTCTGATACTCCTTTATTTATTAGTGCCATCTGATATTGCTTTCTTTATTAGTGCCGTCTGATACTACATGCTGTCTTAATGCTGCTGATACAAAGTGCCTTATTAGTGCCATCTGATACTACTTGCCTTATTAATGCCGTCTGATGCTACATGCCTTATTAATGCCTTCTGATACTACTTGCCTTATTAGTGCCGTCTGATACTACTTGCCTTAATAATGCCGTCTGATACTTGTTGCCTTATTAATTCCATTTGATACTACTTGCCTTATTAGTGCTGTCTTGTCCTTCTTGCCTTCTTACTGTCGTCTGATGCTACTTGCCTTATTATTTCCGCCTAATCCTACTTACCTTATTAATGATAACTGATACTACTTGCCTTATTAGTGTTGTCTGATACTACTTGCCTTCTTAGTGTCGTCTGATACTACTTGCCCTCTTAGTGTCGTCAGATACTACTTGCCTCCTTATGTCGAATGATTCTACTTGCCTTATTAATGTCGTCTTATCCTACTTGCCTTCTTAGTGTCGTCAGATACTACTTGTTTCTTGGTGTCGTCTGACACTAGTTGCCTTATTAATGTCGTCTGATACTGCTTGCATTGTTAGTGTCGTCTGATACTTCTTGCCTTTTAGTGCCTTCTAATACTACTTGCCTTTTTAGTGCCGTCTGATACTACTTGCCTTCTTAGTGGCGTCTGGTACTACTTAACTTCTTAGTGTCGTCTGAAACTACTTGCCTTCTTATTGGCGTCTGGTACTACTTGCCTTATTAGTGATGTCTGATCCTACTTGCCTTAGTGCTGTAGGACCCTACTTGCCTTATTAATGCCATCTGATCCTACTTGCCTTATTAGTGCCATATGATACTATTTGCCTTATTGGTGCCGTTGGATCCTACTTGCCTTATTAGTGCCATCTGATCCTACTTGCCTTATTAGTGCAGTCTGATACTCCTGGCCTTATTAGTGCCATCTGATACTCCTCATCTTATTAGTTCCGTCTGATCCTACTTGCCTTATTAGTGCCGTCTGTTCCTACTTCACTTATTAATGCCGTCTGATCCTAATTGCCTTATTAGTGCCGTCTGATTATACTTCCCTTATTAGTGCCGTCTGATCCTAATTGCCTTATTAGTGCCGTCTGATCCTACTTGTCTTATTAGTGCCGTTTGATCCTACTTTCCTTATTAGTGCCTTCTGATACTACGTGCCTTATTAGTGCCGCCTGGTTGTACTTGCCTTATTAGTGCCGCCTGATGTTACTTGCATTAATAGTGCCGTCAGATCCTACTTCCCTTCTTAGTGCCATCTGATACTACTTGCCTCCTTAGTGCCATCTGATACTACTTGTCTTCTTAGTTCCGTCTGATACTACTTGCCTCCATCATGCCGTTATACTACTTGTCTTCTTAGTGCCGTCTGATACTACTTGCTTTGTTAGTGCCGTCTGATACTGCTTGCCTTCTTAGTGCCGTCTGATACTACTTGCTATCTTAGTGTCTTCTCATATTACTTGCCTTCTTATTGTCGTCTGATACTTCTTGCCTTCTTATTGTGGTCTGATACTACTTGCCTTATTGTCGTCTAATACTCCTTGCCTTCTTAGTGTCTTCTGATACTCCTTGCCTTCTTAATGTCATCTGATACTACTTGTGTTGTTAGTGCCGTCTGATACTATTTGCATTTTTAGTGCCATCTGATACTACTATCCTTATTAGTGCCGTCTGATACTACTTGCCTTGTTAGTGCCGTCTGATAATACTTGCTTTATTAATGACGTCTGATCTTACTTGCCTAATTAGTGCCGACTGATCCTACTTGCCTTATTTGTGCCATCTGATCCTACTTGCCTTATTAGTGCCGACTGATCCTACCTGCCTTACTAGTTTCGTTTGATGGTACTTTCCTTATTAGTGTCGTCTGATACTACTTGCCGTATGAGTGCCGTCTGATACTCCTTACTTTATTAGTGCAGTCTGACACTCCTTGCCTTATTAGTGCATTCTGATACTCCTTGTCTTATTATTTCCGTCTAATACTCTGCCTTATTAATGTCGTCTGATCCTACTTTCGTTATTCGTGCTGTGTGATATTGCCTTATTTGTGCAATCTGATACTCCTTGCCTTATTAGTGCCGTCTGATACTACTTGCCTTATTAGTGCCGTCTGATACTACTTGCCTTATTAGTGCCGTCTGATACTCCTTGCTTTATTAGTACCGTCTGATACTCCATGCCTTATTAGTGCCGTTTGATACACCTTGCCTTATTCCTGCCGTCTGATACTCTGCCTTATTAGTGCCATCTGTTCCTTCTTGCCTCACTAGTGCCGCCTGATATTACTTGCCTTATTTGTGCCATCTGATACTCCTTGCCTTATTAGTGCCGTCTGATCCTACTTGCCTTATTATTGCCGACTGATCCTACTTGTCTTATTAGTGCCGTCTGATCCTACTTGCTTTATTAGTGCCTACTGATCCTACTTGCCTTATTAGTGTCGTTTGATCCTACTTCCCTTGTTGGTGCCGTCTGATACTACTTGCCTTATTTGTTCCGTCTGATCCCTCTTGCCTTATTAGTGCCGTCTGATCCTACTTGCTTTATTAGTGCTGTCTGATCCTACTTGCCTTATTAGTGCAGTGTGGTACTCCTGGCCGTTTGAGTGGCATCTGATGCTCCTTGCCTTATTAGTTCCCTCTGATCCTACTTGCCTACTTAGTGTGGTCTGATACTACTTGCCTTATTAATGCCTCTAATCCTAATTGACTTCTTATTGCCCTCTGATCCTACTTGCCTTATGCCTGCCTCCTGGTACTACATACCTTATTAGTGCCGCCTGGTCCTACTTGCCTTATTAGTGCCGCCTGATTTTACTTCCCTTGTTAGTGCGGTCTGATACTACTTGCCTCCTTAGTGCCGTCTGATACTACTTGCCTTCTTAGTCCCGTCTGATACTACTTGCCTTTTTAGTGTCGGTTGATACTACTTGACTTCTTAATGTGGTCTGATATTCCTTGCCTTCTTAGTGTCGTCTGATACTCCTTGCCTTCTTAGTGTCGTCTGATACTACTTGCCTTCTTAGTGTCGTCTTATATTACTTATGTTGTGATTGCCGTCTGATACTACTTGCTTTATTAATGCCGTCTGACCCTACTTGCCTTATTAGTGCCTACTGATCCTACTTGCCTTATTAGTGTCGGTTGATCCTACTTCCATTACTAGTGGCGTCTGAAAGTACTTGCCTTATTAGTTCCGTCTGATCTCTCTTGTCTTAGAAGTTCTGTCTGATCCTACTTGCCTTATTAGTGCAGTCAGACACTCCTGACCTTATTAGTGCCGTCTGATAGTCCTTGCCTTATTAGTTCCGTCTGATACTACTTGCCTTATTAGTGCCGTCTGATCCTACTTGCCTTATTAGTGCAGTGTGATACTCCTGGCCTTATGAGTGCCATCTTATATGCCTTGCCTTATTAGTTCCCTCTGATCCTACTTGCCTTATTAGTGTGGTCTGATCCTACTTGCCTTATTAATGCCGTCTAATCCTAATTGCCTTATTAGTGCCCTCTGATCCTACTTGCCTTATTAGTGCCTTCTGATCCTACATAACTTACTAGTGCCGCCTGGTCCTACTTGCCTTATTAGTGCCGCCTGATCCTACTTGCCTTAAAAGTTCCACCTGATCCTACTTCTCTTCTTAGTGTGGCCTGATACTACTTGCCTCCTTAGTGCCGTCTGATACTACTTGCCTTCTTAGTGCCGTCTCATACTACTTGCCTTCTTAGTGCCGTCTCATACTACTTGCCTTCTTATTGCCGTCTGATACAACTTGCCTTCTTAGTGCCTTCTGATACTACTGGCCTTCTTAGTGCCATCTGATACTACTTGTACTCTTACTGTCATCTGATATTACTTGCCTTCTTATTGTCGTCTGACAATACTTGCCTTCTTAGTGTTGTCTGATACTACTTGCCTTCTTAGTGTCATCTGATACTAATTGCCTTCTTAGTGTCGTCTGATACTACTTGCCATCTTAGTGTCGTCTGATACTACTTGCCTTGTTATTGCCGTCTGATACTACTTGCTTTAATCGTGCCACCTCATACTCCTTGCCTTATTGTCGTCTGATACTCCTTGACTTAATAGTGCCATCTGATACTCCTTGCCTTAGTAGTGCCGTCTGATACTCCATACCTTATTATTGCTGTCTCAATCATCTTTCCTTATTAGTTCCGTCTGATACTCCTGGTCTTATTAGTGCCGTCTGATACGGCTCGCGTTATTAGTGCCGTCTGAATCTTCTTGCCTTATTATTGCCATCAGATAACACTTGCCTTATTGGTGTCGTGTGATATGACTTGCCTTATTAGTGAAGTGGAATACGATGTGCCTCATTAGCTTCGTGTTATACTACGTGCCTTATTAGTGTCATGTGATACTACATGTCTTATTAGTGTCATGTTATACTACGTGCCATATTAGTGTCTTGTGACACTATGTGCCTTATTATTTTCATGTGATACTATGTGCCTTATTAGTGTCATCTGATATTGTGTGCCTTATTAGTGTCATCTGATACTATGAGCCTTCTTAGTGTTGTCTGATTCTACGTGCCTTATTAGTGTCATCTGATACTACGTGCCTTCTTAGTGTCATCTGATACTTTTTGCCTTCTTAATGTCGTCTGATACTACTTGCCTTCTTAGTGTCGTCTGATACTACTTGCCTTCCTAGTATCATCTGATACTACTTGCCTTCTTAGCGTCATCTGATACTACTTGCCTTATTAGTGTTGTCTGATGCTACTTGACTTATTTGTGTCGTCTGATACTAATTGCCTTCTTTATGTCATGTGATATTACTTGCCTTCTTTTT
>NW_007154944.1:0-8971 GCF_000164805.1 Carlito syrichta | reverse complement strand
TAGTTCTAAAAAGTCATCAGTGATATGCTGCAATTAGATCATGTTTCCATATTATATAAAAAGATATAATATAAATTTCAGCAAGATACTCAAGTGGCTCATAAATCTCTGTGAAAAAATTTCTATTTTAAAAGATATTAAAAGTAAGTAAAGATATACTTTAATTATATATAAATGAATAGAGAAATAATACACATAGAAGTGATAATGAGCTGGGCTCTGTGGCTCAGCCTGTAATCCCATGCTTTGGAAGGTTGAGGTGAGGGGATTGCCTGAGCCCGCAGGTTTGAGACCCACCTGGGCAAATTGGTGAGACCTCAGCTCTACAATAAATCAAAATATTAGCCGGGCATGATAGCAACGTCTGTAGTTCCAGCTACTTGGAAGGCTGAGGCAGAAGGATCACCGGAGACCAGCAGGTCGAGCCTGTGGTGGCCGGGAGTGTGCCACTGCACTTCAGTCTGGGCAACAGAGTGAGACTTCAACTCAAAAAAATAAATAAATAAAAGAAGTGATAATGACTGCTAATTGGCTAGATAATTAGTGGTGTAACCAAATATTTTCTAAAGTGCAGAAAAAAATTATTTGTAGAGACACATATTAAAGATGTGCAAGATCTCAAATATTTTCAAATACTCACAAATGATGAGATTGAACTAATAAAATGTATTAAGAAATGCTATATGTCTAGAATTACATAAAATCTTATTGTACTCTACATTTAAAAATAACTAGGAATAGTAATGTAATTCAGAATACCCAGTATATTTTTTTGAAATCTTAAGTTTCTATTTATGCTACCATGCTCACTTGTAGCTAGCAGTTAGTCTCACAGATAAAATGTGTAACTATAAAGTGTAGTGTTGCTCAGTTTGTACTTGAAAGAAATTATATTATCACATATTTTACCACTGTGCTTTAATTCTCCAATAAATTCTAGAAATCAACATATAGCAAGA
Source organism: Carlito syrichta (assembly GCF_000164805.1). Lineage (NCBI taxonomy): Eukaryota > Metazoa > Chordata > Mammalia > Primates > Tarsiidae > Carlito > Carlito syrichta. The sequence continues at coordinate 8,012 of NW_007154944.1, read as the reverse complement.
GTCTTCAAATGTTACTTATTTTTATTAGTGTTATTACCATTTATAATATTAAAGTCCAGTAAGTCTCAGAGGCCATTCCAAATAGAGATGTGATACACTAAAAAATGTTTCAATTATTTTGTATTATCTTATTCACTATGTATAGATGCTTTACAAATTAAATGGCTTATTTACCCTGAATTTCTATCTTAATTTTTAGTATTTTATTCAAAGTTAGAAATTTAGAAAGTCTCTTCCCCCCAGCAGACCTCAGATCAAAATAGCACATTTAGTAGTAATGTATATAAAAGCTTATTATGAAAATGTATAAAATTATATGAGTATATAAATATAAAAATACTTATTCAACATATTTTAAGATACTCCTTTAACAGGCCCTTTTTTCTATTTTACAAAAGAATATCCTTAAGTTACAATATCTCTGTGTTTAAATGAAGTCAATTTAGACTCTACAACTTTGGAATCTTATTTTTTAACCATTTTAGACTAAGAAAGGAGGGTACTTTTTTTTTCACTTGGAAAACAAGAGTAGTGAGCATGGAAAGGAGACATCAGGTTTCATGTAATCAATTTGTTAATTTTCACAAGCATTGCAAATTGAATTAAGTTTATTACTTTTTATTTAGGAAACAGTGGACAGATTATATAACTGGCTGCAAAATCATTCAATTAATTATTTGATAGAGATTCTAAAATTTGCATATAGGCTTTCTTCCTTCCTAGATATGGAACAAATTCAGGAATTCATAGTGCTTGTACAGATATCAGCAGATGCACCCGCAATGCCTGGCCGTCACAGGTCTTACAGTTATGGTGTGCTGTAAAATGTCAGGAGTGTATGAAAATTGTGAGATTTTTATATTCTCCTTAGGGATTTTAATAATTGGCATAATGAAAGTCAACATATGGAAAGAGTTACCATTGGTATGGTTCACAGATACTTTTCAACACTTCAAAACTTCCTGCTTTTAATTAAGTTTTTAATTCTTATTTTCTGACAGCTTCAAATTAACAAACTTTTTAAATTGTCTTTGATTCACAGTTAAATATTAAGATTCACTTAGTTTATGCATTTTAGGTGCATTTTTATTTGATATACTATATTCACAGAAATAATTTTGTTTTATTTATAATCTCTTTTGTCTATCATCATAAATAATCCCAGTATAAAATGTAATATGAAAAATGATAATATTAATATTTTCTTACTCAAGAAAAAATAATTTCATAGCATGTTTGTTTTACATTTAATACCAGAGATCACTTATTATGCCTTCTAAAATGAGATTAATTAGGAAAAAAATCAACTGCTTGAATCACAGTGACCAAAGTTAATAACTCTTTTTAGATTATAAGCAGTGGAACATATTCTGCCATTACAAATTTTATTAATGTAGTCAATGACTCTAACGCAACAAAAAGATAGATTGATTTAAATGAGATGCTTTTATTATTAAAAAATTAATAATAGAAGCCATCTAATAAGTAATAGCATTTCATCATCCCTGTGATTTAAGATCATTACATTTTGCTTAAGTTTCATTTTGTGAATTTTGAAACAGTAATTCAATAAAAGAAATATATTACTAAGGGATCATAAAAATATGGGTTTTTTTTAAAGAAAACTAATCTTTTCATAACTGAAAAAATGAGGTAGTACTGAAATAATTAAATATTTCATTATACTGTAGAATATAATCTCAAGTCTTTGAGTAACTTAAGTAAATCTTTTAGCTAGCTAGTGAAATTGTAAATAATTATATGCTAGTTTAACTATTTTCTAAATACAACTACAGGTCAGAAACTGTGTTAGTCACTGAGAATGCAGCATGAATAAGACCCACACACTCCTTAAACCCAGAGTCTAAAATTTACATGAAAAGTCATAGGCCTGGTGATTACAGGTGCAGGGAAAGTGCAGTCTGCAATGAAAGGTTATAAAAGACGTATCTAACCTTCCCAGAGATAACCATTTAAGCTAAATTTGAGAAAGGAAATTAAGATGATCTGGTTGAAATGAAAAAAATATTGCTCATCAGAGTGGCTTGAGTAGAAAAGAAAATGATGTGTTTGAAAAAATAAAATAAATTGTTTGACAAAAATAATGGAATAATTGTGAGAGTTACATGAGATGAATTTGGAAATATGGGCAAAAAAAGCCAGATCATGCAGATTCCTGTGGGTCATCACCAAATCTCCACTTTATTCCTAAGGTCACTAAGAAATCACTGAAACCTTTAAAACAGTAGAGTGATATTGTTGGTTATCCATTTTTAAAAGTTCATTCTGACTACATTGCAGAGAATTAATAAGATAATTAAGAATTAATTTTTTGAAATATCTTTAAAAACGAGCAATTCGTTTTGGATAATGTTTAGTAACTGTCCATTTAAAAGCAAATTAAGCTGGGCTCGGTGGCTCAGCCTGTAATCCCGCGCCTTTGGGGGGCTGAGATGAGTGGATTGCCTGAGCCCACGGGTTCGAGACTCGCCTGGGCAGCGAGACCTCATCTTTACAAAACATCAGCCGGGCGTGGTAGCCATGCCTGTAATTCCGGCTACTCCGAAGGCTGAGGCTGAAGGATCGCCGGAACCCAGCAGGCGAGGCTGCGGTGGCCGGGAGCGGCCCCTGCACTCCAGTTTGGGCGACAGAGTGAGACTCCAACTGAAAAAAAAAAAAAAAAGCAAATTAAATGCCTCACTCTGCATACTCACTGTAACTGCTTTAGTACTCTGATCAGCATTAGTCTTCCAAAATCTTGTATCACCACAATGCATTTCTCTATCCTCAACTCTACTGCAATCTCTTAAAGAAAGATTTATGATTTATCTTTGTTTTTCTTAATACAGAATCTGGTAGTAAACAGCATTCTAAGCATTTTGGTTGAGCTAAATATATTTTTTATTAACTCTACTTTGATGTCAGTCATTTCCAATTCAGAAATCTGGACCTTCTAGGAATCATGTCTTTGAAGATTTTTTTTCATGTCTAAAAATAAAGCTATATTTTAAGGGCTATTAAAAACATTAAGCAATAGACACAGGATAATAGGCTTCCTTTATTCTTAACATTAATAACTTTTTGCCCATAATGTTAATATTTTGTGTCTAAAACATAAAAGATAAGTATCTAGCTGAAATTACAGAAATAATAAGAGGTTACTGAACAAAAAACACAGGAGCCAATTTTAATTAAAACAGAGAATTGATACAAGTATGATAACAATTTAAGTCCTGAGCATAATAAAGAATATAAAATTCAAAAATTTTTCCATATAAGATTTTCTATTTAATTTGAACATCAATAGCTGAAGAATATTTTTTTCAAGAAAATGGCACCACTGAATGCATATTGCATTCAAAATTACTAGTTTAGAAATAATATGGGGAAAGGTAAAACAGGTATTGGCTCTCAAGTAGCACTGGGAGATTATAATAACAACAGAAAGTTTGAGACCTATTTGGAATCTATCAAGGAAATATCCTTTAATGTTTACTTAAAAGTTACTTGAATATACCTAAGATTTTATATGGAATCATCTTTAAAACATGTTATTTAATCTAATAATTGACTATTACCTTTTATCTTTCAACCTGAAGAATTTTGTTCCAAGTTCTATAACATATTAATTTGTATCTGCAAAGTTCCTTACAACACTTGATGGGAAACTTTAGCCAAAGCAGTATTTGCATTATTAGTTGATTTTTACAATAAATTCGTAAGAAATTGCCCTCCTTCTCTTTGATGGGTGATGAAATGATTCCCGTTAGTAATTCAATGTTAATTAGGTCATGCAAGTTTCCAAAGAGACTAAAACAACTAAATAAATCAACTAAAACAACTAAATAAATCATTGCTCCTTTGTCAACATTTTAATATAATTTTCACTCATTTCTATTTTCTAGTAGTAAATCATAAATTAAGCAAATCATAAATTTTAACATGATCCCTGTCTTCTTATGAGTGGTAATATTCATGGTAGGCAAGTGAATAGAGAAGCAAGGTGAGCTTGAATCAATCCTTTAAAGGAGATTACCACAGGTTAAACATTTATTTTAGTATGTCTCATTAAAAAGAATCAAAGTAAGTACTTTTAGTATAAATTCTAACTGAAATGAACTTCTGAGATTTTTTGTGATTTTCAATTAACATGTTAAAATGTCTTGATTTCTCTCCTTGTGTGCTGTAAGCACTTACGGACTTTCCATTACTTAAATCATGGGCTGTACAAATCATGTCTAATCACAGTCAGTTTAGAAAATATATTACAATGTGTTGGAAATGAAGTAGATATTTTATCATTGAAATATGTTCAATTAATTAACATTCCCAATGATGCATATGTTGATATAAATGAAGACTCTATTTTTACACTACAGTATTTTTTTTCTAAACTACTCTAAGATGCTTGCCACAAAAAGAAACAGAAAAATATGTTTGCTATACTTCCTGATTTTGTAAAAGGTAGGCTTATATTAATCGGGTAGAAAATTCACCAATATGTGATTTGTTTTTATAGCATTTTTTTCTCTAAAAAATGAATTTAAAATGTAAGGAATATTTAACTTTTGACGTCACAATATCAATGTATAACTGTTACCCTTTTGAAAATGAGAAATCTTTTCTTTGTAATCATATGGGTCAGTCAATAGGTAATTTAGAGATAAAAGAGTAAGCTATATAGCTCATTCAGCAGAAAAAATGCTTCTATTTTCCCAGTCAAATTATCTATTTTCTCAAATGTGAATTAGCATTTGTAAAACATGAAAATCTCATACCAACACTGAAAATTACTACATGATATGAATCATCTATATAATTACTACTACTTATTATTACAAACAGGCTACTTTAATTTTCTGTTATGTTAATGTCATAACTAGTAAGGAATAAGTAGTAGGTATTTAGTACTTATTTTTACTATTCTATTTATTAATATTTTTTTCTTTCTACTCTTATATCTTTCCCCCTCCACCCTTTGTATTGCACTTTGGTTTGCTGTTTTATGTTATGTGTTTTCAAATTATTCCAGTCTTGGCTGCTACTATCTACATTTTTCAGCTACTTTGAACTATTTTTGTTGACTTTCTACATCTTGGCTTTCTTTCTGCTATTTCTCTAATGAGAATCATTACCAAAATGTAACTTTGGCTGCAACTAAATGGGCACAAGTAAAATAACATCCAATACCTCTATGAGTAACAACTGCAAGCTCTTTAGTTCTATCTGTTCAGCATGTCTTGGTCTTCTTGTACTTTGTGTATCTGCTTGATGAGGAGACAGCCCATCCTTGGACGTGTTGGGGTCCAGACCTGAATTTCTGAGATTCATAACTTGCACTCGCTGTTCCTCGGAAAGTCTGTGTATGGTGACAGCTATAACACTGGATACAGTAACATCTGCAGGTGTGATAGCAACAGCAATAGCACCAGTGGCAGTCCTGTTATGCTCCTCTAACTCACCAGTGGAGGTAGTGTGGGTCAATGTAGAAGAACCTGTGGGACACAGTAGCACTAGATGCTAACTTTTTCTTTTAAATTTTTTTTTTCTGATAAGTTTAGTCAATTAAATTCTCTTCTATTACCTTAAGGATAATCAACATGAAGAGGCAAAACACAAACACGCCACTAAAATGTGAAGCACACCAGATTTGTAGGCTTATAGCAATCAAACTATGAATAGATTTTACACACCAAACATCATTTTCAACAGTATTATATTCAGGGGAACAAGGTACAAGAATAAACCCTTTAAGTGACCCTGAATCAATCTTTTTTTAAAAAATATAGAGATGAATTTTAGAGCAAATGCCTGGCAAGTGACAGGTTTTGACGGAATGGGTAACTGTGTAACTACAGTTTTCTCCAAAGTATGCTTTGAATAGTCTGTGCCATGTCTCTTCATAATTTCTGGGAAAAATAAAATTTTCTGTGTTAAGATTAGAAAGTGAAGAAAAAAGAATTTAAAATCAAAGTCAAAATGAAAACAAAATGGTGGGGGAAAATGAAACTCTAAATAACTACTGTATGTAAATATCTATAGTAACCTCCTTTGCCATAGAGCAGCTTACATGGTAAAATAATCAATATCATGAGCTATATATTCCATAAAATTTAGTGGAGTTTTAAAAATTAGTTAATAATTTTAAGTAAAATTTTATATAAAACAATTTTGAACTTATTAAAATTAAAGAGAGTATTTAATTACAAGTAGTTTGAAAATTAACTATTAGCATGAAACTTTAATTCATACAACATAGTTTTAATGATTGATCAAGAAACTCCACATATTTTATGAGCATTTCAAGGTGTGCATGTGTGTGCATAATATTACCACATCCTTATTCTCAATAATATTTTTGTAATTTAAAAATATGTATTCAAGGCATCAAATTAGAGTGTTCTCTTTCCTTTGACTTAAATTTTTTAAAAGGCTGTACTTGGTAGTATACAATACTTATGTAATGAAAAAAGTAATCTTATAATAGCAGCATTAAACTGAATGAGGATATATTTAAAAGGATCTTGACAGCTAAAATCCTTAACAAGAAAAGAACATTATTGAATTTTGGAGCCACAGCGACTAATTAGGAATCACAGTCAGATTCTGGTTAGAAAACTAGAAAACTTCTGAATATATTTTTTAAAGTCAATGTATATTTATTTTTCCAACATTTCAAAATTCTTATGACAATGTTTGATTAGATATTTTAGACATTTCAGTACTTTAACCATTCTGACACAGGACAATAGTAAGGTAACATCACTCAATATGATTTGAGAACATGCTTTTTTTCCCTCTTGTGCTAGGAAGGTGGTTAGCAGGACTAATAATTCTGCTTTCTGCCTTAAACTCAAAAAAAGAAGAAAATAAGTCAAACTTAGAACCATTCATTCATAGGTAAACAAAGAAACCCATTTCTCCTACTAATTTTTCCATCCTAATTTGTCATAGTCTATTTGAATTTGATGTCGAAATTTAGGATAATTGAATGATAATTGTGTGTTTTTAGGGGGCCAAAAGTAAAGTATGACAATTATCAATTTATTTAAAATATTTTCAACATATTTGAAGCATCAGTCCCAAAAAAACTGCTGTTGAACACTTATACAAATTATTTTGTGAATAATCAATTTAATAAATTAGAGGGTATTATTAAATTCATGTTAGTTAATCAAATCAGCCTGCAACATCTACTAAGTTTTTACTACATAGTTAAGCAGTACCTATGCTTATGCTACTAACATAAAGTAATTGATCTCATAGTAAATCACACAATTGGGAGGTTCATGTGTTCATTACTATGAAATCTGGTCCATATTATTCTCCTGGGAAATTTAATCAAACCTTCTATTTTTGCTATATATGAAAGAGTATGAAAAACTAATATTTTAAAATTTTTCATAACTTCATCATAGTTTTCAGGCTTTCAGATTTCATTTAAGGAGTCATTAACTAAATATATGTCAGTAATTATAACGTAAAAGTATAAGAAATTCTGAAATGTTTACTCTATTACAAGTCTGAGCGTTCCTACTTTTAACAAAGGACTTAATTTAATTATTATATTCCATCAGAGTCATTATTATTAATCCCAAATAATCACTTGCAATTGATTCAATAATTATGGTGTAATTATTGAGAACAGGTTTACACTGTTTCTCTAATAACTCAAGACCTCCACTCCAATTCCAAACACCCATTTTCTTGAAGACCCCAGGTGATAGTTCCAGAACAAATTTGGAAGTTAAAACTGATCTTTGGTCACATTTAGACCCCAGGACTTGCTAACAATCCCAATTTTAAAATCTTCAGCATTAGATCTGTACTTCCCACTAATGGTGGTGGTAATTCAGTACTATTCATTTAACCTGAATGCAGGATTGAGATTAATGTTAAAGTAAAACATTAAAAATCCAATTTATTTAACAATTGTCTAACCAGATGTGTACTCCTACCAGATAGTTTGCTAACCATTTCTTATATTTCACTTATTTATTGTGTTCATATTC
>NW_007154943.1:0-951 GCF_000164805.1 Carlito syrichta | reverse complement strand
TATGGTTTCGTATGACATTTTTATGTAATCTACAGGTCTGACAAGAATGATGCTAACTTAATGGTTATTTCATTGAATCTGTAGTTTCATTAAAAGGCTAATTCTTACATTATAAGAGGTAAGTACAGTCAGGGAAAAAACCATATCAAATTGTCATTTATGACATCAGCCTCAGAACTTTGACATCATAATAGGACGGACCTTGATGACTGATCAATCCTTAGGTTTCAAGCACTTGTGTAGAGCACTCTGCTAAATGCGGTAGACATGTGAATTTCATTCCCAAGAAGTGAAGATAACCATGCGTTCACATGGTGAACACATTCAAAAATTTCTCCAGGGATAAGTGACCATTCAAGAATCCTCTAAACGTTGTAGCCTTTTTTTAATTTTTAAAGCAGTCTTTATTGAGAGGAATGAGAAACTCCCAAACTGGGAGGGGACCTGAGGGGTCGCCCACGATATAGTCTTTTATTATTATGATCACAGAGTCCTGTTGGAGCTTGGTTATAGCACAACCAAATAATATTTTAGCACTTTCTTTATTTTAGAAAATTTTGGGTGTTTTAAGTATTGTGTAACTGCCTTTGAGCAGTTTTTCATACAGGATTTTAACATTGCTTTTCCAAGATCAAAATCAATTTTCCAGAATTTTCAATAATCTTTATTTTTATACTAATGCAGAGCCCAAATACTTACTACTTTGTACATCTCCATGTTACTTTTGATTATATATATTGGCCTACAAATTCTCTTTTTTCTGTGTGCCTCATTCCAAATGCTTGGAGATTAAAAGTATCAGATTAATCAGATACTTTTTTTGCAGAGTACAGCTTTATGTCTTGGGTAGAGAAAATACTAGGGGATTAAATGGAAATACATTTTTAAAATATAAATTGGGTTAAAATATAAATGGAATGAGATTTTATATTTCCATCAAATATATAAGGG
>NW_007154942.1:0-970 GCF_000164805.1 Carlito syrichta | reverse complement strand
AAGGGTTTGGGTAAGGACAGACAAGGGATGAAGGAACCGGTTCAGATTATAGAAAAAAAAGACCGGTCTGGCATTGGCTATCCAAATTTATTCTAGAGGCTGTTGTTCTTGAAGCTGCTGACCCAATTGTATGGAAAACTAATGAACCAGTTTGGGTGGAACAATGGCCTTTACCATTAGAAAAACTTGAGGCAGCAAAAAATTTAATACAGCAACAGCTGGAGGCTGGCCATGTAGAGCCCTCCACTAGCCCTTGGGATACACCTATATTTGTTGTAAAAAAGAAATCTGGCAAGTGGAGACTTTTACAAGATTTAAGAGCTATTAATGACACCATGGAGACAATGGGGGCATTACAGCCTGGGTTGCAGTCTCCGGTTGCTATTCCTGCAGACTCTAACATCATAGTTACTGATTTACAAGATTGCTTTTTTACTATACCTTTAAGTTCTGATGATTGCAAGAGCTTTGCATTAAGCCTCCCTTCTCGGAATTTTACACAGCCTCATCAAAGGTTTCAGTGGAAAGTCCTGCCACAAGGAATGAAAAATAGCCCCATCTGGTGTCAAAAATATGTTGATACTGCTTTACAAGATATTAGATATCAATATTCTGATCTTTATCTGGTGCATTATCTGGATGATATTTTACTAGCCCATAAAATTCGTGCTCTTTTACATGATATTTTAAAAGAGACAGTAACAGCTTTGACAAACTATGGTTTGAAAATTTCTCCTGAAAAAATTCAAACCAATTCACCTTTCATTTATCTTGGCCAAGTGTTAAACACTCAGACAGTAAGTCATCAGCCTCTGCAGTTAAGAAAAGATCATCAGGTGACTTTAAATGACTTTCAAAAATTATTGGGAGATATTAATTGGCTAAGACCTTATTTGCGTATAACTACTACAGACTTAAAGCCTCTTTTTGATATATTGCAGGGGAATTCTTCCTCCACCTCTAAAAGGGT
>NW_007154941.1:0-770 GCF_000164805.1 Carlito syrichta | reverse complement strand
TTTACAAGATTTAAGAGTTATTAATGCCGCCATGGAGACAATGGGGGCATTACAGCCTGGGTTGCCATCTCCGGTTGCTATTCCTGCAGACTCTAACATCATAGTTATTGATTTACAAGATTGCTTTTTTACTATACCTTTAAGTTCTGATGATTGCAAGAGCTTTGCATTTAGCCTCCCTTCTCGGAATTTTACACAGCCTCATCAAAGGTTTCAGTGGAAAGTCCTGCCACAAGGAATGAAAAATAGCCCCATCTTGTGTCAAAAATATGTTGATACTGCTTTACAAGATATTAGGTATCAATACCCTGATCTTTATCTGGTGCATTATCTGGATGATATTTTACTAGCCCATAAAAATCGTGCTCTTTTCCATGATATTTTAAAAGAGACAGTAACAGCTTTGACAAACTATGGTTTGAAAATTTCTCCTGAAAAAATTCAAACCAATTCACCTTTCATTTATCTTGGCCAAGTGTTAAACACTCAGACAGTAAGTCATCAGCCTCTGCAGTTAAGAAAAGATCATCAGGTGACTTTAAATGACTTTCAAAAATTATTGGGAGATATTAATTGGCTAAGACCTTATTTGCGTATAACTACTACAGACTTAAAGCCTCTTTTTGATATATTGCAGGGGAATTCTTCCTCCACCTCTAAAAGGGTCTTAATGCCCGAGGCAGAAAAGGCCTTAATTTTAGTAGAGAAAGCCATTGAATCTCAAAAGTTGAAAAGAGTAAATTATAATTTACCATGGGAATTAATTGTGT
>NW_007154940.1:0-741 GCF_000164805.1 Carlito syrichta | reverse complement strand
AACCATCCATGTTGTTCCCCATTTTCCTTGTCCCCCCAGCCCCTGCCTTCTGCCTCTATGGATTGGCTTGTTCTGGGGATTTCATGTACTTAAAGGCACATGGGGGGAGGCCATCTGGGTCTGGCTTCTTTGACGTAGCATTGTGTTTTCTTGGATTTTTGTTGAGTCAGAGTCTCCCTCTGTTGTCCAGGCTGGAGGGCAAGGGCATGCTCATGGCCACCACAGCCTCAACCTGGTGGGCTCTGGCGATCCTTCCACCTCAGCCTTCCAAGTAGTGGGAACCACAGACGTGTACCACCATGCCTGGTTAATTTTTTTGATTTATTGTAGAGACTGGGTCTCGCCAAGTTGCCCAGGCCTCGAACCCACAGGCTCAGCCCATCCACTCACCTCAGCCTCCCAAGGCACAGGATTACAGGCTGAGCCACCGAGCCCGGCTTCCTTTTTTTTTTTGAGCAAGCAAAAAATGGTAGTTTGTCCACATGTTCATTGCTAATATATAGGAATATGGTTGATTTCAATATGCTGATCTGGTGTCTTCTACCTTACACAAATCACTTATTATTTCTAGGAGGTTTTTTTTTTAGACTCCTTATGATTTCCTATAAACATGCTGTGTGCAATTAGGGCCACTTTTACTTCTTCTTTTCCTGTCTGTATGCTTTTAATTTCTTTCTTTCCCCGCCCCCCCCGGTTGATCTTGCTAGAGCGTCAAGCTCCATGTTGAGTGAGAGCTGGAAT
>NW_007154939.1:0-897 GCF_000164805.1 Carlito syrichta | reverse complement strand
TTCATTGAATCTGTACTTTGACTAAAAGGCTAATATTTACAATAAAGATGTAAGTAAAGTCAGGGAAACAAGCAGTCAAATTGTCATTTATGACATCAGCCTCAGATTTTTGACATCACATTGGGAGAGACCTTGACTAATAAGCAAGTCTTAGGCTTCAAACACTTGTGTACAGTGCTCTGCCAAATGTGGTAGACATGGTGGATTTCATTCCCAAGGAGTGAAGGTAACCATGTGTTCAGACCTATCCAAAAATTTCTCCAGGTATAAATGATCATTCAAGAATACTCTAAATGAGGTATCCTTTTTTTTTGAGTGTTTACTGAAAAGACCATGAAACTACCAAACTGGAAAGGGAAGGGACATGTGGGGGTTACCCAAGAGGTAGTCTTTTAATATTATGGTCAAGGAGTCCTGTGGGGCTTGGTTATAGCACAACAAATTATATTTTAGCACTTTCTTTAGTTTAGGAACTTTTGGATATTTTGAATATTGTGTAACAGCTTTTTAGCAGTTTTTCCTACAGGATTTGAACTTTGCTTTTGCTAAGATCATAATCACTTTTCCAGAATTTTCAATTATCTAAATTTTTATACTAATGCAGAGCCCAAATACCTACTACTTTGTAAATCTCCATGTTATTTTGTATTATGTATATTAGGACGCAAATTCTCTTTTTTCTGTGTGCCTCATTGTAAATGCTTGATGATCAATAGTATCAGAAAAATCAGTCACTTTGTTGCAGAGTACAGCATTTTTTCTTAGGTAAAGAAAATACCAGGGTATTCAAAGGAAATACACTTTCAAAAATATAAATTGGGTTAAAATAAAAAAGGAATGTGATTTTATATTTTCTTCAAATATATTAGCGACATTTCCTCTAAGTACTGTACATCT
>NW_007154938.1:0-856 GCF_000164805.1 Carlito syrichta | reverse complement strand
TTCCCCCAGATTGTGAATGAAGCTGACAAGTACCGCTACACTCTGGGGATCTTTTTAACTGTGGAAGCCTCACTATTCGGGCCCCTTGGGGCTGTGTTGGCCACGGGGCTCTCCATCATTCTCAGAGTTCTGTGGCTTTTTTTGCCCATTGCCCAGGAATGAAGACATCCTCACTTGTGTATATTATTTGATCTCTATTTGACTTTTCCATTATGGCTGATTCTGTTAATATGAATGAATATGCCTATCTAGAGGAATTTTAGAAAAACAGTGCTTTGGAATTTGTGTGAACTTACCTGCATTTAAGTAAGGGAGCCTAGCAGTTCTTTACATATGCTGTCCAATGCCCAGTTTTATAGAATGTTCTTTTTAAAGCAGCACTGGCTTGACTCTGGCATTAGTTATAGACTTCAAAGAATAAGACTGAGAACATTATTGGTTTATCTTCCCTCTTTGCAGAGCTTTATGTTTGTTTCTAACTTAAGTCTTTCTCACTCAACTGATTCTGAAATGATTTTTAGTAAATCTACCATTTAGTCTATATTTACCTCAAAGTCAGAGGGATAGGACTTATTCCTTTTAATCCATTTCTTACTTGTGAAATAGACTGAGAAAAGACTGTTGTCTACATGTGTTTTTTTCTCTCCAGAGTAAGGTAATATTTGCTCAAACAATCAATTCTGAAGCAGCTCCCTTTTTCCTTTTATAGCTTGCCTTTCACAATACCTTAGTTCTTTTGGAAAGTAGAGTATATTTTGAGTATTCTATGTCTTCATTTTTTATATTAACATCTTTTTCATTTTTATTTTCTAAATAAGCTTTGTAGGGCATCACTATAGATACCCACAGATATGTC
>NW_007154937.1:0-738 GCF_000164805.1 Carlito syrichta | reverse complement strand
TGCCCAGGAATGAAGACATCCTCACTTGTGTACATTATTTGATCTCTATTTGACTTTTCCAACTTGGCTGATTCTGATAATATGAATGAATATGCCTATCTAGAGGAATTTTAGAAAAACAGTGCTTTGGAATTTGTGCAAACTTACCTGCATTTAAGTAAGGGAGACTAGCAGTTCTTTACATATGCTGTTCAATGCCCAGTTTTATAGAATGTTCTTTTTAAAGCAGCACTGGCTTGACTCTGGCATTAGTTATAGACTTCGAAGAATAAGACTGAGAACATTGTTGGTTTATCTTCCCTCTTTGTAGAGCTTTATGTTTGTTTCTAACTTAAGTCTTTCTCACTCAACTGATTCTGAAGTGATTTTAATAAACCTACCATTTAGCCTATATTTACCTCAAAGTCAGAGGGATAGGACTTATTCCTTTTAATCCATTTCTTACTTGTGAAATAGACTGAGAAAAGACTGTTGTCTACATGTGTTTTTTTCTGTCCAGAGGAAGGTAATATTTGCTCAAACAATCAATTCTGAAGCAGCTCCCTTTTTCCTTTTATAGCCTGCCTTTCACAATACCTTAGTTATTTTGGAAAGAAGAGTATATTTTGAGTATTTTATGTCTTCATTTTTTATATTAACATCTTTTTCATTTTTATTTTCTAAATAAGCTTTGTAGGGGATCACTATAGAGACCCACAGATATGTCAGTTGAGAGACGTGTCTTTATTTTTTGACCAC
>NW_007154936.1:0-1422 GCF_000164805.1 Carlito syrichta | reverse complement strand
TCAAAGTCAGAGGGATAGGACTTATTCATTTTAATCCATTTCTTACTTGTGAAATAGACTGAGAAAAGACTGTTGTCTACATGTGTTTTTTTCTGTCCAGAGGAAGGTAATATTTGCTCAAACAATCAATTCTGAAGCAGCTCCCTTTTTCCTTTTATAGCCTGCCTTTCACAATACCTTAGTTCTTACGGAAAGAAGAGTATATTTTGAGTATTTTATGTCTTCATTTTTTATATTAACATCTTTTTCATTTTTATTTTCTAAATAAGCTTTGTAGGGGATCACTATAGAGACCCACAGATATGTCAGTTGAGAGACGTGTCTTTATTTTTTGACCACATGAATGGGTTGTGAACTTGTGTTTATGTTTTTATTTTATTTTTTATTTATTTTTATTATTCATTTTTTTTTGAGTTGGAGTCTCACTCTGTCGCCCAGACCGGAGTGCAGTGGCACGCTCCCAGCCACTGCAGCCTCGCCCTGCTGGGCTCCAGCAATCCTTCCGCCTCAGCCTTCCAAGTAGCAGGAACTAGAGGCACGCGCTACCATGACCGGCTAAATTTTTTTTTTTAATTTATTGTTGAGATGAGGTCTCACCAAGTTGCCCAGGTGGGTCTCAAACCCACGGGCTCAGGAAATCCACTCACTTCAGCCTCTCAAAGTGTGGAATTACAAGCTGAACCACTGAACCTGGCTTGTTTTTATTTTATTATTTGTTTTTTTCTACCAGATTAAAATCATCAAGTTTCCTATGACTTGAGTCAAGGTTGCCTGATTCTTTTTTTTTTCTGAGTTGGAGTCTCACTCTGTCACCCAGACTGGAGTACAGTAGCCGCTCCCGGCCACCGCAGCCTCAACCTGCTGGGCCCTGGTGATCCCTCTGCCTCAACCTTCCGAGTAGCCGGAATTACAGGCGTGCACTACCACGCCCGGCTGATTTTTTGATTTATTGTAGAGATGAGATCTCACCAAGGTGCCCGGGTGGGTCTCGAACCCGCCGGCTCAGGCAATCCACTCACCTCAGGCTCCCAAAGGCATGGGATTACAGGCTGAGCCACCAAGCCCGGCTACCTGATTCTTTTAATGTGAACTAGAAGTGGTGGGTTAGGAGAGAAGCCACATTTGAGACATCAGTTATTTTTGTGCTTGGCTGAACATTTATAACATCACTCAGAGTTTTCTAGAAGAATTCTTTCCTGAGTCCCCTGCTGTCTCTTTTTCTCCTCCTCTTTCCTTCCTCCAACTTCTCTTCCTTATTTTTCAGCCCAAATGAAAATACACATGAAGCACAAAAGGTTAATATGAAGAAAGTGATAAAGACAAACTAAAAAGTAGAAACATTAGATAAAGATGTTATGTGATATTAATGTGTTCAGAGGTCTATTTACAGAAGATAAATAGTGACATTTGTGCTGCTTTTTA
>NW_007154935.1:0-825 GCF_000164805.1 Carlito syrichta | reverse complement strand
CGACACTAATATGGAAAGTAGTAAATCATGACAGTATTTAGGAAAGTAGTAACCCACGACACTAATTAGGCAAGTAAAGCATGTAGTATGACAAGACACTAATAAGGCAAGTAGTAACACATCACACTAATAAGGCACGTATTATGACACAACACTAATAAGGCAATTAGTATAACACAAAACTAATAAGGCACGTAGTATCACATGACACTAATAAGGCTAGAAGTATCACATGACAATAATAAGGCAACTAGTATCACACGACAATAATAAGGCCTGTAGGATCGGACGGCACTAATAAGGCAAGAAATATCAGACCGCACTAGTAAGGCAAGTAGAATCAGACGGCACTAGTAAGGCAAGTAGTACAAGATGGCACAAATAAGGTAAGTACTATGAGGCGGCACTAATAAGGCAAGTAGTATCAGACAACACTATCATGGCAAGTAGTATCAGACGACACAAATAAGTCAAGTAGTATCAGACGACGCTAATAAGGCAAAGTAGTATCAGATGATGCTAAGAAGGCAAGTAGTATCAGATGACACTAGGAAGGCAAGTAGTCTCAGACGACACTAAGAAGGCAAGTAGTATCAGACGACACAAAGAAGGCAAATAGTATCAGATGACACTAAGAAGGCACGTAATATCAGATGACACTAATAAGCACGTAGTATAACATGACGCTAATGAGGCACATAGTATTCCACTTCACTAATAAGCAAGTCATATCACACGACACTAATAAGCATGTAGAATCACATGACACTAATAAGGCAAGTAGTGTCAAACGACATTAATAAGAAAGTAGAATCACACGACACT
>NW_007154934.1:0-3370 GCF_000164805.1 Carlito syrichta | reverse complement strand
AAATAGTATCACATGACACTAATAAGGCCAGTAGTATCTCATGACACTAATAAGGCAAGAAATATCACACGACAATAAAAAGGCAAGTAGTATCACCCGACACTAAAAAGGCAATTATGATCGGACGGCACTAATAAGGCAAGTAATATCAGACCGCACTAATAAGTCAAGTAGTATCAGACGGCACTAATAAGGCAAGTAGTACAAGACGGCACTAATAAGGTAAGAAGTATGAGATGGCACTAATAAGGCAAGTAGTATCAGACGGCACAAACAAGGCAAGTAGTATCAGATGGCACTAAAAAGGAAAGTAGTATAAGACGGCACTAATAAGAAAAGTAGTAGCAGACGACACTAACAATGCAAGTAGTATCAGACGGCACTCACAACGCAAGTAGTATAAGATGACACTAAGAAGGCTAGTATCAGACGACACTAAGTAGGCAAGGAGTATCAGACAACACTATAAGGCAAGGAATATCAGACCACACTAAGAGGGCAAGTAGTATCATACGACACTAAGAAGGTAGGTAGTATCACAAGGCACTAAGAAGGCAAGTAGTATCAGATGGCACTAAATAGACATGTAGTATCAGGTGGCACGAATAGGGCAAGAAGTATCAGACGGCAATAATAAAGCAAGAAGAATCAGACGGCACTAATTACGCGAGCAGTATCAGACGGCACTAATAAGGCAAGGAGCATGAGACGGAACTAATAAGGCAAGTAGTATCAGAAGGCAATAATAAGGCAAAAAGGATCAGATGGCACTAATAACGCTAGCAGTTACAGAAGGCACTAATACGGCAAGGAGTTTCAAACGGCACTAATAAGGCAAGTAGAATCAGGCGGCACTAATAAGGCAAGTATTATCAGACGGCAATAATAAGGCAAGAAGATTCAGAAGGCACTAATATCGAGAGCAGTATCAGACGGCACTAATAAGGCCAGGAGTATCAGACGGAACTAATAAAGAAAGATGAATGAGACAGCAATAATAAGGTATGGAGTATCAGACGGCACTACTAAGACAAGGCGTATCAGACGGCCCTATTAAGTCAAGGAGTATCAGATGGCAATAATAAGGTAAGGAGTATGAGGCGGTGCGATTAAAGCAAGTAGTATCAGACGGCACTAACAAGGCAAGTAGTATCAGACGGCACTAATAACGAATGTAGTATCAAACGGCACTAATAATGCAAGTAGTATCAGACGGCACTAACAACGCAAGTAGTATAAGATGGCACTAAGAAGCCAAGTAGTATCATACGACACTAAGAAGGCAAGGAGTATCAGAGGACAGTAAGAAGGCAACGAATATCAGACCACACTAAGAAGGCAAGATGTATCATATGACACTAAGAAGGCAAATAGTGTCACAAGGCACTAAGAAGGCAAGTAGTATCAGACGGCACTAATAAGGCAAGTAGTATCAGACGGCACTAATAAGGCAAGTAGTATCAGAAGGCAATAATAAGGCAAAAAGGATCAGACGGCACTAATAACGCTAGCACTATCAAACGGCACTAAGGGAAAGAGTATCAGACGGCACTAATAAGGAAAGATGAATCAGGCGGCACTAAGAAGGCAAGTAGTATCAGACGGCACTAATAAGGCAAGCAGTATCAGCCAGCACTAATAAGGAATGTAGTATCTTTGGGCACTAATAAGGCAAGTAGGATTAGATGGCACTAATAAGGCAAGTAGGATTAGATAGCACTACTAAGGCACGTAGTATCTGTTGGTACTAATAAGGCAAGTAGGATTTGGCGGCAATAATAAGGGAAGGAGTATCAGACGGAACTAATAAGACAATGAGTATCAGACGGCACTAATAAGGCAAAGGGTATCAGATGGCACTAATATGTCAAGGTGTATCACATGTCACTAATAAGGCAAGGAGTATCAGATGGCACTACTAAGGCAAGGAGTATCAGACGGTACTATTAAGGCAAGGAGTATCAGACAGAAATAATAAGGAAAGGAGTATCAGAGGCAATAATAAGGAAAGTAGGATCAGACGGCACTAATTTGGCAAGTAGTATCAGGGGGCACAAATAAGGCAAGGAGAATCAGACGGAACTAACAAGACAAGGAGTATCAGACGGCACTAATAAGGCAAGAGTATCAGATGGCACTAATATGGCAAGGAGTATCAGATGGCACTAATAAGGCAAGGATTATCAGAAGGAACTACTAAGGCATGGAGTATCAGACGGTACTATTAACGCAAGGAGTATCAGACGGCACTAATACGTCAAGGAGAAACAGACAGCACTACTAAGACAAGGAGTAACAGAAGGCACTATTAAGTCAAGGAATATCAGACGGCAATAATAAGGCAAGTAGTATCAAACGGCACTATTAACGCAAGTAGTATCAGACGACACTAACAAGGCAAGTAGTATCAGACGGCACTAATAACGCAAGGAGTATCAGGTGACACTAACTAGGCTAGTAGTAACAGACGGCAGTAATAAGGCAAGTATTATCACACGGCACTAACAAGGCAAGAAGTATTAGACAACACTAAGAAGGCAAGTAGTATCAGACGACATAAAGAAGGCAAATAGTATCAGACGAAAGAAAGAGAAGGCAAGTACTATGAGACGACACTAAGAAGGCAAAAAGTGTCAGACGACACTAACATGGAAAGTAGTATCAGATGACACTAAGAAGGCAAATAGTATCAGGTGGTACTAACAAGGCAAGTAGTATAAGACAGCACTAACAAGGCAATTAGTATAAGATGGCACAAAGAAGTCAATAGTATCAAACGACACTAACAAGGCAAGTAGTATCAGACGGCTCTAAGAAGGCAAGTAGTATCCGACGGAACTAAGAAGGCAAGTAGTATCAGACGGCACTAATAAGGCAAGCAGTATCAGACGGCACTAAAAAGGCACGTAGTATCTGTTGGCACTATTAACGCAAGTAGGATTAGGTGGCACTAATAAGGCAAGTAGGATCAGATGACATCAAGAAGGTAAGTAGTACCAGACGGCACTAATAAGGAAAGTAGCATCAGACGGCACTAATAAGGCACGTAGTATCTGTTGGGATTTATAAGGCAGGTAGGATTTGGCGTCACTAATAAGGCAAGGAGTATCAGATGGAACTAATAAGACAAGGAGTATCAGACGGCACAAATAAAGCAAGGGATATCAGATGGCACTAATATGGCAAGCAGTAGCAGATGGCACTAGTAAGGCAAGGAGTATCAGATAGCACTAGTAAGGCAAGGAGTATCAGATGGCAATACTAAGGCAAAGAGTATCAGACGACAATAATAAGGCAAGGAGTATCAGACGGCACTATTAAGGCAAGTAGGATCAGATGACTCACTAACAAGACAAGTAGTATCAGATGG
>NW_007154933.1:0-959 GCF_000164805.1 Carlito syrichta | reverse complement strand
TATCAGACGGCACTAATAAGACCAGAAGAACCAGACTGCAGTAATAAGGCAAGTAGCATCAGATAGCACTAATAAGGCAAGTAGGATCAGACGGCACAAATAATGTAAGCAGTATCAGACGGAACTAATAAGGGAAGTAGAATCAAACGGCAGTAATAAAACAAGTAGTATCAGTCGGCAGTAATAAGGCAAGGAGTATCAGACGGCATTAATAAGGCAAGTAATATCAGACAGCACTAATAAGGCAAGTAGGATCACACGGCACTAAAAAGGCATGGAGTATCATACGGCAATTATAAGGCAAGTAGAATCAGACGGCACTAATAAGGCAAGTAGTATCAGATGGCACTAAAAAGGCAAGTAGTATCAGATGGCACTAAAAAGGCACGTAGTATCAGACAGCACTAAGAAGGCAATTAGTATCATACGGCACTCAGAAATCAAGTAGTATCAGACGACACTAATAAGGCAAGGAGTATCAGACGGTATTAATAAGGCAAGTAATATCAGACGGCATTAATAAGGCACATAGTATCAGACGGCACTAAAAAGGCAAGGAGTATCATACGGCAATTATAAGGCAAGTAGAATCAAACGGCACTAACAAGGCAAGTAGTATCAGACGACACTAACAAAGCAAGTAGTATCAGACGGAACTAAAAAGGCACGTAGTATCAGACAGCACTAAGAAGGCAATTAGTATCATATGAACCTCAGAAATCAAGTAGTATCAGACGACACTGATAAGGCATGTAGTATCAGATGTCACTAAGAAGGCAATGACTATCAGACAGCACGAAGAAGGTAAGTAGTATCAGACGACACTAAGCAGGCAAGTATTATCAGATGACACTAGGAAGGCAAGTAGTATCAGACGACACTTAGAAGGCAAGTAGTATCAGACGACACTAAGAAGGCAAATAATATCAGATGACACTAAGAAGGCACGAAGTATAAGG
>NW_007154932.1:0-721 GCF_000164805.1 Carlito syrichta | reverse complement strand
AGTGCCATTTCATTGGCTCTTAGCAAAACTGTATGCAGTAGTATCCAGTGTAGACTTCTCTGCTTTTTGTCCCCAGCCACTACTACTCACTCTTGATTCCATGTCTTGCCCTCTTGCCATACTACTTTGTTTCTCTGCCATGTTGTGCCTTCTTCTGCAGCACATCACAGATCCAGGTATAAAACCCACATCGAGCTTATAGCACTAAGGTCAGAAAGCATGCAATGGTGTTTTAAACTTAAATATCAATGTCCTAAATGGTATTACATGGTATTCTTTATGTTTTCCTGGTTCATTAGCAATATTGCTGTCAAATCAGACAAACTCACTACCTACTTTTTTTCATACCAAGGAGCAAATTCTTGGAGGTTAAGCTAATTGTAGATATCCTAATATAGCACAGAAAGCACAGTTATTTTGTTAGAAAAAGCAGTTTTCTATGAATTTATGACATGTTCAGTATTTAAAGACTTTGCAGTACAAAAGTTTAATTCCTTACCTATGTGAAGTTGACTGCCAAGTTGGGGAAACAGTACAAGTTAGGGAAAAAAGCAGTGTGTGATTAGCTGCCAGCTATTCTAGTCAAGATGATTATGTAGAAAGAAAATTAAAGACTGATCAAGGAAGTTGCTTCTCAGAAAAACTTTTTGGTGGATGAGACAAGTTGGGCTTACAATTGTGTGCAGGATGCAGGTAAACACAGAAGAGAAGAGGGGCCATT
>NW_007154931.1:0-2782 GCF_000164805.1 Carlito syrichta | reverse complement strand
TATTCTAGTCAAGATGATTATGTAGAAAGAAAATTAAAGACTGATCAAGGAAGTTGCTTCTCAGAAAAACTTTTTGGTGGACGAGACAAGTTGGGCTTACAATTGTGTGCAGGATGCAGTTAAACACAGAAGAGAAGAGAGGCCATTCTAAGGGAAGCAAACAATAAGAGTAAAGACAAGAAGAAAAATAACTGCAACCCTGCACAGGCTGTATAATATGAAAGAATAGTGGAAAATAAGGATGAACAGGAAGAAAAGTGGGGCAAATCAGCGGAATCTTGGAGATATCATGGTAACCTGAGCAAGGAAGTGAAGTGATGACAGCTTTAGAAAGGCAAAAACTAGCATATCGGATGAAAAATGAGAAAGTCAAAATCAGAACTACTATGTCTAGGGAATTGTGGATGGATTGCAAGATTTTAATTCAGGGTACTTGTGGCCCATTCAAGGGTACTATCACATAGGACCCTATGAAGCTGTCAGTGTCCATATTGTGAAACTTGGGTATTATAAGTGTTTTTAGGGCAATAAAACATACTCATTTATAGGGTTATTTGTACTATTTGAGAAAGTAATTTATGAAAGGTACATTTTCAAGATATTGATCTAAAGGATGATATTTTTACTTGACATTAAAAGGAAACTTGCCTTGGCATCAGCTCCAAAGAACACCATACAGGGAGGTAATGAACCAAGAAACTTCTTAATAATTTAGAGATCGCCACAGTTATTGCAAAAGCATGAAATGTCACAGTCTTGGAGTCAAGATATGTAGATTGAACAGAGCCACTAACAAAAAAAATGAAACCACATGGAAATATCACTTCACTTACTTACTCATCTAAGGCCTAAAACTGAGTTAAACTTCAACAAAAACAACATTAGATGAAATGAGAAAAAATGTTTTTAACAGAGACAAAAAAGGGAGGAAGTGAGAGAAAAGGGCTTATTACCTCCAGAAATAGTCAACTATATTTGCATCCACACTTAACCATATCTTTAACTTTATCTTTAAATCCATTTATCAACAAACCCCCTTGCTTCCTCTGCCACTTTAACCTTTGTCCTGAATGCTCACCTATGAAGTAGATTTGCTATAAATGCACATAATCATGAACACAGATGTAAGCCTGCAGTGAAGTTAAGGTTAGTAGAATTTGAAAAAGCATGCCTTTTTAAGTGAACAAGATTCTTCCTGATATCCACAGGTGAAATTAAAACCAAAGCTGAAACCAAGAAGAAAAGTAAAGTTCGAGTGATCGAGAGAGAGAAGAAGAAAAGGCCCAAGTGATTGAAGTTAGCCGTCAAATGAAGTCCCATTTGTCCCTTGCCTCCTCTTGGGTAAAAATAAAAATGCATGTTTAAAAGGATTCATACTTATATGGAATCTTCTTCCTTTCTAGGATTTTAGCAGGATTATGTCATCTTAACATGATTTCTTCTTTTAAAACAAACTGTAACTATGATGTTATTTATGAATATCTCATACTTCATGTAAATTTTAAAATCTAACAAATAAGATAGTAAATTAGTGCTTCTAAAATTTTAGTGTGTGTATGAGTCACCTGGAGACCTTGTAACAAATGCAAATACAGATTCAGAAACTCCCAGGTGAAGCTGATCACACACTGAATAGCAAGGACTAAATAATACTGGTTTCTCACACAGAGACACAGCAAAGTATGGACATGATCTAAAGAGCGATAATTTTGTTCTTTGCACCTTGTATCAATTCAGAATGAAATTGCTTCATCTTATGCTTGTCATGAAGATTTCAACAAACTGTTAGACTTCCTGTATTTTAAAATGTTAATCTTATAAATGTAACACCATTTCTACATTCAGAAAACCAATTCCACATTTTAGCAACATTCTTGTGTTCCTCCCCAGCTCTTGATTCCATCCACATCCATCATATATCTTATCTTTAGGAAGTATGAGGATTCAGATAATAAAGGAATACTGTATGGTTCCATTTGTTATGCTAAAATTTACTTTTGGCAAAAGAGAGCTTCTAAAAATGTTTATGAATAACTTCAGTTCTAAAGACTTTCTTAATCCGTATTAAACTTTAGGAAAAAAGAGAAGCATAACGTTCTGAATAAAAGTCTAAAGGTTAGGAGTAAATTTCCAAAATGATCTATGATCTTGTAGCAAGCTCTGTCACATAACATAGTGCAAGGGCTTTGCTTTGAGGAAAAAACCCAAATCAATGGGTCTCACTGCCTGTGTCATGAAGTTCACATTTTTTTAGCAGAACATGCAAACATTTTAGAATCTGACACTCCTTGGCCATTCTGTTCACCCTTGACTTGCTCCCTGCACTCCCCATCTGTTAGAGATTGTACCTTGCTTCGCACCTCTGTGCCTCTGCACATGCTGTTCTCTGGTGCCAATGTCCTGAATTGTCTGGACATCTCACTCACTGCCCTTGAGGACCTCATTCAATGTGTCCAGTCAAAGTTGGAGGTTCTCCCATATATTCTCCCCATTCCTCTGTTAAAGCCTCATGTCATAGCTGGAATTCTTTGCTTGCAAAAGATTGCAAACTTCTTGAGGGTAAGCATATTCTAGTCATGACTATATTCCAGTGCCAATTTTGGTGTATTATGATAGATGCTCAATAAACATCCAGTCAATGAATACATAAAATAATTTTAGACAAATATATTAGGGACTATAAACATATGACTATTTTGAATATAGATGTTAAAAGTTTGCTCAAAAACTGTCACAAATAGAAGGAGACAGGAAGACATGACAAGTAAATGCAATGTGGTAT
>NW_007154930.1:0-837 GCF_000164805.1 Carlito syrichta | reverse complement strand
ACCAGAGTTACATCCAAATACGGCAAGAAGATACTTTTTCTGGAAATCTGGCCTTAGTTGTCCCGAGGAACCTAAGGGAGTTGTACTATCAGATACCTGTTTAAAATATCAAGAGGACTAGAATGTTGCTGGAGTCCTGAAATGCCTGAATCATAATACCCACAAGCCAAATATCTCTGAAACATGAGACAAACTCGAAGCCCTGATTCTTGTTTATCCCGTAGCAAGACACACTGAGAATTTTTCGGATTGGGGACTAGTGTACCACAGATTCCTTATTCTTCCTTTTGAGGGGCCGTGTATTGTCCTGTATATGAGTACTCCCTTTCTCCAGAATCCTGTTTGGAAACCCTGATTCTTGTTTAGCCCTTAGAAAGATGTCATGTAGATATTGTGACGGAGGAACCTTGTAAAACAGGTTTCTTATTTCTCCTTAGCAAGAGATGGTGTAGATGCTGTATATGAGGACTGCTATTACCTATGTTGCAGCTTTTAAACCCTGATTCTCGTTTAGCCCACACTGGATGACCTGTTTATTATAGGACTGAGGACTGTATAACCCCGATTCTTTTTCTTCCTTGGCAAGGGGCCGTGTATTTTCCTGTATATTAGGACTCTCATTACATAGATCCTGCCTCAAAACTGTGATTTCTTTTTAGCCCTTTCCAAGATGCCCTGTAGATTTTTGGGATTGAGGACTCATGGAACCCAGATTCCTTATTATTTCATAGCAAATATCATGTAGTTGCCTGTATATGAGACCTCCATTTCCCCAGATTCATGCTTGAAATCACCCTGATTCATATTTAGCCTATAGCAAGACGACCTGAGGTTTTT
>NW_007154929.1:0-857 GCF_000164805.1 Carlito syrichta | reverse complement strand
CGGGCCGTGTATTGTCCTGTATATGAGTACTCCCTTTCTCCAGAATCCTGTTTGGAAACCCTGATTCTTGTTTAGCCCTTAGAAAGATGTCATGTAGATATTGTGACGGAGGAACCTTGTAAAACAGGTTTCTTATTTCTCCTTAGCAAGAGATCGTGTAGATGCTGTATATGAGGACTGCTATTACCTATGTTGCAGCTTTTAAACCCTGATTCTCGTTTAGCCCACACTGGATGACCTGTTTATTATAGGACTGAGGACTGTATAACCCCGATTCTTTTTCTTCCTTGGCAAGGGGCCGTGTATTTTCCTGTATATTAGGACTCTCATTACATAGATCCTGCCTCAAAACTGTGATTTCTTTTTAGCCCTTTCCAAGATGCCCTGTAGATTTTTGGGATTGAGGACTCATGGAACCCAGATTCCTTATTATTTCATAGCAAAGATCATGTAGTTGCCTGTATATGAGACCTCCATTTCCCCAGATTCATGCTTGAAATCACCCTGATTCATATTTAGCCTATAGCAAGACGACCTGAGGTTTTTTTGGGATTGAGAACACGACTAATGCAGATTCCTTATACTTACTTACCAATAGGCAGTGGAGTTTCCTGTATGGGAGGACTCCCATTACCCGGATTTCGACTTCAAAAACCTGATTCGTAGTTACTTCTTAGGAAGACAGCCTGTAGTTTTTGGGATTGAGGACCTATGTAACCAAGATTCCTTATACTTCCTTAGCAATATGATGTATAGTTTCCTGTATATGACGACTACCATTACCCAGCTTCCTGCTTCACTCTGCAGGATACCGAGATATTTCCTGTTGACCGAGAATTCTAGTTGTTTGGATATTA
>NW_007154928.1:0-589 GCF_000164805.1 Carlito syrichta | reverse complement strand
GGACTTTGGGTATTCTCCCACTGTGACCTTCTGAGTGGTACGAACGAAAAGTCTGCATCACCAAGCTTGGGTCATTTTTTTTGTCTTCTTGTAAAGACGAGGTCTCATCAAGGTGCCTGGGCTGGTCTCGAACCCAGGTGTTCAGGCCATCCTCTCACCTTGGCCTACCAGAGGGCTGGGATGACAGGCATGGGTCCCTCCACCCAGCCTCCACACCACTCTCAGGGACCACTGATGACCCTGGACCCCGGAGAGGGCAACCAGATTTGTCTGCTGAGCCCTACATGGGGGGAGTACCTGGGGCATGGCCATGTCTCTGCTGGGGCACGCACACCTCCACCCTCCTCATTCCCCAGGGTAGACCCGTTCGCTCCTCCCAGGGGACACCTCTGTGAAAGATAGGGCATGACTCTCAAAGCTTTGGTGGATCGGGGACGGTGGGGTGACTCATGCCTGTCTCCTCGCCACTCAGGGAGGCCGAGACGGGAAGATGGCCAGAGTCCGAGAGCTTGAGACAAGGCTGGACACCATAGCAAGTCACCACTTCAACCCAAGCACAACCTAGAAAATCTTGGGTGAGGGCAAGCCT
>NW_007154927.1:0-593 GCF_000164805.1 Carlito syrichta | reverse complement strand
GGGAGGCCGAGACGGGAAGATGGCCAGAGTCCGAGAGCTTGAGACAAGCCTGGACACCATAGCAAGTCACCACTTCAACCCAAGCACAACCTAGAAAATCTTGGGTGAGGGCAAGCCTTGGGAGGAGGATCGCCTCTGGCACACAGTTCAAGACCAGGAAGGAAGATCATGATGTCAACCAAATGGAAAACCTGTGATCGCAGCAGTTTGCAAGTCACAGGCCAACAGGATGGCCCATGTGGGGTGGTTTGAGAGCACTCTGGGCAACCTAGTGAGGAAAGAAAAAGAAAGAAAGAAAGAAAGACAGAAAGAAAGAAAGAAAAAAAGAAAGAAAAAGGAAGGAAGGAAGGAAGGAAGGAAGGAAGGAAGGAAGGAAGGAAGGAAGGAAGGAAGGAAGGAAATAAAGAGAAATCCATTATCCTGCAAACATTCTGCCTTCAGTTCTTCACCCCCGCCCCTCCACAGGTTAGGGACCCCCAAGTTCAGCACCTTCCAGCACTAATGCACCCCAATGGTTGCCCCTACTTTGTTGCAGGAGTTCCAGACCCTCCCTGCCTAGGTACCTTCCAGCTCTCCTATCCGAAGTGAGAAAT
>NW_007154926.1:0-668 GCF_000164805.1 Carlito syrichta | reverse complement strand
AACTCCACAGCCAATCCCACCCCTACCCCAAGACAGTTTTCTACTACTGCCAATCACTTTCTTCTAGCACTCTAACTCGTCAATTTCAGCTCATGAGGGAGAACATATGGAACTCTATTATTTGTTTCCGTGATAATTCACTGAGAATGACCTAATTCATTTCCATCAAGCTTTCTGCAAAATCTTTATAGCTGTCACTTTTCATGGATGCATAATATTCCATTTCGTGTATGTTCCACACTTATTTTATCCATTCCAGGTTTGAAGTGCAGCATGGTTGTTATCATGTTTTTTTCAAATGTGACTAGAGCCGCATAAAACATGCTTGTGCACATATCTTTTTGTAAAAGATCTGAGTTCCTCCAGGTTTAGTCCCTACAGGGGAATTACAGTGTCGCATGGTAGGTCAATTTCTTGTCCCTTTAGAAACCGCCACACTGATTTCCAAAGATGTTGCTCTACTTTTCAGTCCACATGCAGCGTAGAAGCATTTTTTTCCCCCCAAATATTTTCCAGCATCTGATATTGTTTGTGTTATTAATGAAGGCCGTTCTTATAGGGGTTAAATAGTAGTTCAATGTGGTTTTCCTTGGCATTTCTTTGATGATGAGTGAGGCTGAGCACGTTTTCATGTGTCTCCTGGCTTCCCACATCTCTTCTATGAGAAG
>NW_007154925.1:0-792 GCF_000164805.1 Carlito syrichta | reverse complement strand
TCCTTTGATCCATTTACAGTTAATGTGTATGGCGATAGTTAGGGGTCCTGTTTGAATCTTGTTCATGTAGTCAGACTTTTCCCAGCAACATGTACTGAATATGTTCTTCATTCCTCAGTGGTTCCTGGAGGTTCTTTCAAAGATGAGTTGGGTGAGAATTTGAGAATTTCACTCTCTGTCCTGACCCATTAACCTATGGCCCTTTTCCAGTACCAATACCAGGCTGTTTTGATTATTGTAAACTTATACTAAAGTTTCAAATGCGGAACGTGATAGTTCCTGCTTTGTATCTTTTGATAAGGATTCTTTAGGCTTTTCATGATTGTTTTAAATTTCATATGAATTCACTATTGTAATTTCCAGGTCTGAGAAGAATGATGTTAACGTACTGGTTTTTTTCCCTGTATCACTCGTTTGCCTGAACGGCTAATTTTTCAATTATAAGATGTAAGCAGAGTAAGGAAAACAAGCATGTCAGATTGCCATTCATGACATCAGTCTCAGAACTTTGACATCATAATGGGCTGGACCTTGACTACTGAGCAAGCCTTCAGTATCAAGGATTTATGTACAGTGCTCTGACAGCCATTGGTATTCCTTCCTGCAGTGTTCCAAGCACATCCCTATGTAGACAGTCTCCCAAGGGACCTGGTGGACCTCGGTGGAATTTACTTGGCTTCTCCAGTTTCCCTTGTATTGAACCATGGTCAGAAGGATCACAATTACCCCAAATGAACGACGCGAAGCCAAGGTAGACCTTTCGCTTTGCCAAGGTTTGTTTCATGAAGGGAC
>NW_007154924.1:0-4523 GCF_000164805.1 Carlito syrichta | reverse complement strand
TCATAAAAAAAAGAAAGAAAAAAAAATTTGATTGTAATTTACATAAAATATTGAATTCTAATTCTTTAATTTAATTTTTTTAATGCAATGTCACTCTGTTGCCCATGGTGGAGAGCAGTCGCATGCTCACGTCCACTGCAACTTCAGTCTGCTTGGCTCTGGGTATCATTCTTCCTAAATTTTCCCAGTATCTAGAACTACAGGTTTTAGCCTACAGGATAGCTGGAAAGCTGGCATGCACCACTATGCCCAGCTAGTTGTTTTATATTGTAGAGCAGAGGCCTTGCCTAGTTGCCCAGGTTGGTCTTGAAGGCCTGGGCTCAGGCAATAATATTGTCTCTGCCAGCAAAACGCTGGGATGACAGGCATGCATCACCTCACCCAGTTAGAGAGAACATTTTAAAATTAAAAAAAAAAATGGCCAGGCATAGTGGCACTCTCCTGACATCTCTGCATTTTGGGAGGAAAATATGAGAGGACTGCCTGTTTCCATGTGTTTGTGACCAGTTTGGGCAATTTAGTGAGACCTCATGTCTAAAATAAAAATTCAAGAAATAGCCAGGCAGTGTGTCACACACCTGTAATTCCAGCTACTTTGAGGTTGAGGCAAAAGGATTGCATGAGCCCAATAGGTCAAAGCTGCAGTTGGCTTGAGCAAACCAGTGCATTCCAGCCTGAGGAACAGAATGAGAACCCAATTCAGAGAAAGAAAGAAAGAAAGAGAAAGATATAAGGAAAGAAAGAAAGAATGAAGGAAGGATGGAAGGAAGGAAAGAAAGAAAGAAAGAAAGAAAGAAAGAAAGAAAGAAAGAAAGAAAGAAAGAAAGAAAGAAAAAGAAAGAAAAAGAAAGAAAGGAAGGAAGGAAGGGGAAGGAAGGAAGGAAGGAAGGAAGGAAGGAAGGAAGGATTTGGTAGGAATTTACATTAAAATATTGAATCCAAATTCTTTAATTTTTTTAGCCAGTTTCTTCTGTTACCCATGCTGGAGAGGAATGCCATGCTCACGGCCACCACAGCCTCAGTCTGCTTGGCTCAGGCGATTCTTCTGCCTCAGTCTTCCCACTAGCTGGAATTAAAGGCTTTAACCTACAAAGTAGCTAGAAATACAGTCATGCGTCACCAAGTCCAGCTAGTTGTTTTATTTGTTGAAAATCAGAGATCTTGCCTAGTTGACCAAGCTGGTCTCGAACCCCTTTGTCCAGGCAATCGTCTTGCCTCTGCCTGCCAAAATGCTGGCATGACAGGCCTGTGCCACTTCACCCAGTTAAAGGTGACTTTACAAAAAAGAGAGAGAGCCAGGTGTGGTGGCTGTCACCTGTCATCCCAGCACTTTGGGAGGCCAAGGTGAGAGGATAGCCTGAGTCCAGGTGTTCAGGATCAGTTGGGCAATTTTGTTAGAGTTTGTCTTGAGTGTGACACTGCATGATTCCAGGTGTTGGGGAAAAGTTTGTGATGTTTAGTGAGATATTATCTTTACATTAAAAATAAAAAAATCAGCCAGGTTAGGTGGTACACTCCTGTAGTTCCAGCTAATTGACTTGTGAGGGGGAAATATTGCCTGAGACCTGTAGGTCGAGACTGTGGTGGCCCTGATTATGCCACCGCATTTCTCCCTGGGCAACAGAGAGAGAACCTGAATCAGAAAAAAAGAAGAAGAAAAGAATGAAAGATTAGGCTGTAATATATATCAGAATATTGAATCCTAATTATTTAATTTTTTTTTTAGCCAGTCTCACTCCTTTGTCCAGGTAGGACAGCAGTGGCATGTTCCTGTCCACCATACCCTCAGTCTGCTTGGCTCAGGTGATCCTTCTAAATCAGTCTTTCCAGTATTTGAACTACAGGCTTTGGCCTACAACGTAGGTGGGATTACAGGCATGCACCTCCATGCCCAACTACTTGTTTTATTTATTGTAGAGAAGATGTCTTGTCTAGTTGCCCAGACTGTCTAGAATCTCTGTGCTCAGAAAATCGACTCACATCTGCCTGCCAAAGTGGTGGGATTACAGTTGTGAGCCACTTCACCCAGCTATAGCCGATATTTTGAAAATAAAAAATTTTTTAAAAATGACTGAGCATGGTGCTTCATGACAGTCATCCCAGCACTATGGGATGCCAGGATGAGTGGGTATCTTGAGTCCAGGTGTTCAAGAACAGTTTGAGGAATTTGGTGAGATCTCATCTCTATTACAAAAATCAAAATATTAGCCAGGAAGGATGGCACATGCCTGTAATTCCAGCTACTTGGAGGGTGAGGTGGAAGGATCACCTGGGCCTAGTAGGCCAAGGCTGCCTTGGCCATGAATGTGCCACTGCATTCCAGCCTGAGCAATAGAGTGAGAGTCCGACTCATAAAAGTAGAAAAAAGAACAAAAATTTGACTTAATTTACATGAAAAATTGAATCCTAATTCTTTAATATAATTTTTTTTAGACAGTCTCACTCTTTTGCCCAGGCTGGAGAGCAGTGGCATGCTCATGGCCACCTAGCTTCGTACTCCTTGGCTCTGGCAATCCTTCTGCCTAGATCTTCCCATTAGCTGGAACTACAGTCTTTAGTCTACAGTGTAGCTGGAAATACCGGCATGCACCACCATGTACGGCAGTTGTTTTATTTATTGTAAAGCAGAGGTCTTGGCTAGTTGCCCAGGCTAGTCTTGAAGCCCTGGGCTCAGGCAATAATCTCACCTCCGCCAGCAAACCACTGGGATGACAGGCGTTCACCACCTCACCTGATTAAAGCAGACATTTTAAAAATTTTAAAAAATGACTGGGTGTAGGGGAACATTCCTGACATCCCAGCACTTTGGAAGGAGAAGGTGAGAGGACTGCCTGAGTCCATGTGTTCATGACCATTTTGGTCAATTTGGTGAGACCTCGTCTCTACAATAAAAATCAAAAAATTAGCCAGGCAGGGTGGCACACACCTGTAGTTCCAGCTACTTGGAGATTGAGGTGAAGGATTGCATGAGCCCAGTAGGTTGAAGCTGCAATCAGTTTGAGCGTACCACTTTATTCCAGCCTGAGCAGCAGAGTGAGAACCCTATTCAGAGGAAGGAAGGAAGGAAGGAAGGAAGGAAGGAAGGAAGGAAGGAAGGAAGGTTTGGTAGGAATTTACATTAAAAAATTGAATCCAAATTCTTTTATTTAATTTTTTTGGCCAGTGTCACTCTGCTGCCCATGCTGGAGAGGAATGCCATGCTCATGTCCACTGCAACCTCGGTCTGCTTGGCTCAGGCAATTTTTCTGCCTCAGTCTTCCTACAACCTGGAATGATACACTTTAACCTACAAAGTAGCTGGAAATACAGTCATGCACCAACAAGTCCAGCTAGTTGTTTTATTTGTTGAAAATCAGAGGTCTTGCCTAGTTGCCAAGCTGTTCTCAAACCGCTTTGTCCAGGCAATCGTCTCGCCTCTGCCTGCCAAAATGCTGGCATGACAGGCCTGTGCCACTTCACCCAGTTAAAGCAAAATTTAAAAAAAAAAGAGGAGCCAAGTGTGGTGGCTGTCCCCTGTCATCCCAGCACTTTAGGAGGCCAAGGTGATAGGTTCGGCTGGGTTCAGGTGTTCAGGATCAGTTGGGCAATTTGGTTAGACTTCATCTTGAGTGTGACACTACATGATTACAGGTGTTGGGGAAAAGTTTGGGATATTTGGTGAGATATCATCTCTACATTAAAAATCAAAAAATCAGCCAGGTATGGTGGTACACTGCTGTAGGTCCAGCTAATTGTCTGTTGAGGGGGAAACATTACCTGAGCCAGTAGGTCGAGGCTGTGGTGGGCCTGAGTATGCCACTACATTTCTACCTCGGCAACAGAGAGAGAACCTGAATCAGAAAATAAGAAGAAAAAAAGAATGAAATATTAGGTTGTAATATATATCAGAAAATTGATTCCTAATTATTTATTTATTTTTTTAGCCAGTCTCACTCCTTTGTCTAGGCTGGAGAGCAGTGGCATGTCCATGTCCACTGTAGCCTCAGTCTCCTTGACTCAGTTGATCCTTCTCACTCAGTCTTTCCAGTACTGAATGCAGACTTTGGCCTACAAAGTAGCTGGAATTACAGGCATGCACCACTATGCCCAACTACTTGTTTTATTTATTATAGAGAAGATGTCTTGCCTAGTTGCCCAGACTGTCTAGAATACCTGGGATCAGAAAATTCTCTAGCCTCTTCCTGCCAAAGTGGTGGGATTACAGGTGTGAGCCACCTCACCTAGCTATAGCCAATATTTTAACAATAAAAATTAAAAAATGACTGGACGTGGTGGCTCATGCCAGTCATCTCAGCACATTGGGAGGCCACAATGAGTGGATTTCTTGAGTGCAGATGTTCAAGACCAGTTTGGGCAATTTGGTGAGATCTCATCTCTATAACAAAAATTAAAATAATACCTGGGTAGGAAGGCACAGGCCTGTAGTTCCAGCTACGTGGAGGGTGAGGTGGAAGGATCACCTGGGCCTAGTAGCCAAGCTGCCTTGGCCATGAATGTGCCACTGCATTCCAGCCTGAGCAACG
>NW_007154923.1:0-464 GCF_000164805.1 Carlito syrichta | reverse complement strand
ACTCCACTTCACTCCACTCCATTCTACTCTATTCCATTCCATTCCAATACATACTGTCCATTCCATTCCATTCCTTCCCATTCCATTCCATACCATTCCTCTCCATTAAAGGCCATTAAATTCCATTCCATTCCATTCGTTTTCCATCCTTTCCATTTCATTCTATTCTATTCCTCTCCATTCCATTCCATTCCTCTCCATTCCATTCCACTCCACTCCATTCCATTCTAATCCCTTCTATTCCATTCCATTACTCTCCCTTCCATTCCATTCCATTCATCTCTTTTCCATTCCATTCCTCGCCATTCCATTGCATTCCTATCCATTCCACTTCCTTCCATTCCATTCCATTCCTTTCATCTCCATTACATTGCATTCCATCAACTCAACAGCATTCCATTACTCTCCATTCCATTCAATTCCTCTACATCCACTCCATTCTTTTCCATTGGGTTCCTTTTGTC
>NW_007154922.1:0-369 GCF_000164805.1 Carlito syrichta | reverse complement strand
TTCCATTTCATTACTTTCTGTTCCTTTCCATTCCATTCAACTCTATCCCATTCCTCTCTATTTCCTTCCATTTCATTCCATTCCATTCTTCTCCATGACATTCCTCTCCATTCCATTCCTCCCCTTTCCTCTCCATTCCATTCCTCTCTATTACTCTCCATTCCTTTGCCTACCACTCCATTCTCTTTCTTTCCATTCCATTCCATACCTCTCCTTTCCTATCCTCTCCATTTCATTCTACTCGTTTCCTGTCCATTCCATTCTATTCCATTCCATGCCTTCCATTTTGTTCCATTCGATTCCTCTCCACTCCATTCCATTCCATTCCATTCCTCGGCATTCTGATCCTTTCCATTCCATTCCATTCCA
>NW_007154921.1:0-312 GCF_000164805.1 Carlito syrichta | reverse complement strand
CCATTCCACTACATTCCATTCCTTTCCTCTCCATTCCACTACATTCCATTCTATTCCATTCCTTTCCTCTCCATTCCATTCCATTCCTCTCCATTCCTCTCTATTTCATTCCTCCCAATTTCTCTCTATTCCATTCCATTCCATTCCATTTCATTCCATTCCATTCCTCTCCTTTACTTTCTTCTCGATTCCATTCCATTCCAATCCTCTGAATTCCTTTCCTCTTCATTCCATTACATTCCTTTCCATTCTATGCCTGTCCATACAATCCATTCCATTCCATTCCATACCTCTCCATTCATCTCCATTCCA
>NW_007154920.1:1070-42546 GCF_000164805.1 Carlito syrichta | reverse complement strand
ATTCCATTCTATTTCTCTCTATTCAATTCCATTCTATTCCACTCCATTCCATTCCATTCCTCTCCATTCCATTCCACTCCTCTCCCTTCCTCTCCATTCCATTCATTTCGTTTCCTCTCCATTCCATTCATTTCCATTACATTGCATTCCATTACTTTCCATTCCAATCCATTTTATTGTTCTCCATTCCATTCCATTCCATTTCACTCCACTCCACTCCATTCCATTCCATTCAATTCCAATCCCTACCATTTTCTTTCCACTCCATTCCAATCTATTCCTACCCATTCCATTCCACTTCATTCCTTTCCATTACATTTCAATTCATTCCATACCATTCAATTCCATTCAATTCCTGTTCATTCTATTCCTCTCCTATCCTTCCATTCCATTCCATTCCATGCGTTTCCATTCCTAAACTTTCTATTCCTCTCTATTACATTCCATTCCTTTCCTCTCCATTCCATTTCATTCCACTCCATTCCTTTCCAATTCTCACCATTCCATACCATTCCATTTAATTCCAATCCACTCCTCTCCATACAATCCATTCCATTTATGGAATATTTTGATCCATTTCACTCCATTCCATTCCATCCAATCAATCCCATTCATCTCCATTCTATTCTATTCCACTCCATTTCATTCCATTCCATACCTCTCCTTTCCATTCCATTCCTTTCCAACACACACCATTCCGTTCATCTCCACTCAATTCCGTTACATTCCTCTCCATTCCATCCGTTCCATTGCATTCATTTTCATTCCATTTCATACCTCTCCATTTCATTCATTCCATTCCACTACCTTCCTCTCCACTAAATTCCATTCCACTACAGTCCATTGCATTCCATTCCACTCCTTTCCATTCCATTCCATTCTACTCCATTCCATAACATTCTATTTCATTTACCTCCATTCCATTTCCTTCCATTCTCATCTATTCGTCTCCTAACAATTTCTCTCCATTCCTCTATATTCAATTCCATTCATGTCTATTCCATTCCTATACATTACAAGCCATTGCACTCGATCTCTTATCCATTCCATTGCATTCTATCCTCTCCATTTCTTTCCATTCCCTTCCTCTGCGTTCCACCCCATTCCAAACTATTCCATTCCATTCCATTCCTCTATTCCATTCCATTCCATTCCATGCTATTCCATTCCTCGCAATTCTTCCCTCTCCATTCCATTCAATTCCATTCAATTCCTCTCCATTCCTTTCCTATTCATTCAGTGTCTTCCATTCCTCTCCATTTCATTCCATTCCATTCCACTCAATTCCATTTCCCTTCTCTCCATTCCATCCCACTCTATTGTATTCATTTCCATTCAATTTCGTTCCATTTACTCCACTCAATTCCATGCCACCTCATTCCAATTCATTCCATTCCATTCCATTCCTCTCTTTTCCATTCCATTCAATTTTTTTTCCGTTGCATTCTTTTCCATTCCATACTATTCAATTCCATTCCATTCCATTCCTCTCCATTCCATTCCATTCCAATTTTCTTCATTCTAATTCTCTCCATTGCATTCCATTCCATCCCATTCCTCCCCAGTCCGTTCCGTTCCATT
Source organism: Carlito syrichta (assembly GCF_000164805.1). Taxonomy (NCBI): domain Eukaryota; kingdom Metazoa; phylum Chordata; class Mammalia; order Primates; family Tarsiidae; genus Carlito; species Carlito syrichta. Next base: position 40,965 of record NW_007154920.1, on the reverse strand, counting down.
CCAAGCCACTTCATTCCATTCCACTCCATTCCATTCCATTCCATACCTACATTCCGTTCCTTTCCATTTCATTCCTTTCCATTCCATTACATTCCACTCCACTACTTTCCTTTCCAAGCATCTCCATTCCATTCCAATCCACTCCAATACATTCCTTTCCGCTCCTCTCAATTCCATTCCATTCCTCTCCATTCCATTCATTCTAATCCTTTCCATTCCTTTCCATTTCTCCATTCCATTCCATTCCATGCCATTCCATTCCACTCCATTCCATTCCATTCCACTCCTCATCATTCTATTCTATTCTATTCTATTCTATTCCACTCCACTACATTCCATTCATCTCATCTCCATTCCATTCCTTTCCTCTCCATTCCGTTCCATTCATTCCACTGCTTTACATTCCTTTCCATTTTTCCATTCCATTCCATTCCACTCCAGTACATTCTATTCCACTCAAATCCTTTCCATTGCTTTCCTGTCCATTTCATTCTAGTCCATTCCATTCATTCCACTGCATTCCATTCCATTCCATTCCATTCATTTCCATTCCTTGGCATTCCATTCCTCTCCATTCCATTCAATTTCATTCCATTCCTCTCTATTCTACTCCATTCCATTCCATCTCTTTCCTCTCCTTTCCATTCCATTCCATTGCATTGCATTCCATTCTGGTCCATTCCATTCCATTTCTTTCTTCTCCATTCCATTCCATTGCATTGCATTCCATTCCGGTCCATATCTTTCTTCTCCATTCCATTCCAATTAATTCCATTCTATTCTATTCCACTCCACTCCATTCCACTCCATTCCATTCCATTCATATCCATAATTCACCATTTCATTCCATTTCTCTCCATTCCAATCCATTCCTCCACATTCCATTCAACTGCATTCCATTGTATTCCAATCCATTACATTCCATTCTATTCCGTTTCATTCCATTCCATTGCATTCCATTACTCTCCATTCCAACCCATTTCATTCTTCCCCATTCCATTCCATTTCATTCCATTCCTTTCCACTCCACTCCACTCCGTTCCATTCTATTCCATTCAATTCCATTCTCCCCATTCCGTTTCTTTCCACCCCATTCCAATCCATTCCTCCCCATTCCTTTCCACGCCATTCCAATCCACTACATTTCATTTCAATTCATACCATTCCATTCCATTACTCTTAATTCCATTCCTTTCCTTCCCTCTCCATTCCATACCATTCCATGCGCTTCCGTTCCTCACCATTCTATTCCTCTCCATTCCATTGCATTCCTTTCCTCTCTGTTGCATTCCATTCCACTCCATTCCATTTCATTCCTCACAATTCCATACCATTCCTTTTCATTCCAATCCATTCCTCTCCATTCAAATCCATTCCATTTATGGAATATTCTGATCCATTCCACTCCATTCCATTCCATCCATTCAATACCATTCATCTCCATTCCATTCCTTTCCACTCCTTTTCATTCCATTCCCTTCTTTTCCTTTCCTTAGTATTTCATTCCGTTCTATTTCTCCACACTCCATTCGGTTCCTCCCCACTCAATTCTGTTACTTTCCTCTCCATTCCATCCACTCCATTCCATTCCTTACTATTCCTTTCCATACATCTCCATTCCATTCATTGCATTCCATTCTCTTCTCTTCCACTACATTCCATTCCTCTCCAGTCCTTTGCATTCAAGTCCATTACATTCCATTCCATTCCATTCTACTAAATTCCGTACCATTCTAGGTCATACCTCTCCATTCAATTTCCCTCCATTCTCATCCATTCGTCTCCAAACCATTTCTCTCCATTTCTCTGTATTCCAATGCATTACTTTCAAGTCCATTCCATTCCTCTACATTTCAAGCCATTGCATTCAATTTATTTCCATTCCATTCTTTACCATTGCATTCTTTTCCACTCCTTTTCTCTCCATTCCATTCCTCTACATTCCTCTACATTCCAATATTTTCCATTCTATTCCATTCCATTCCATTCCTCTATTCCTTTCCACTCCATTTCATTCTATGCTATTCCATTCCCCCCAGTTCCTTCCTTCTCCATTCCTTTCAATTAAATTCTGTTCCTCTCCTTTCCATCCCTATCCATTCCATTTCTTCCCTATCTTCTCCATTCCGTTCCATTCCATTCCATTCCATTCCATTTCACTCATTTCCATTCCTTTTCACTTAATTCCATTACACTTTATTGCATTCCATTCCATTCTATTTATTCCACTCAATTCCATGTCCCCCATTCCATTCCATTCCATTCCTCTGCTTTCCATTCCATTAAATTCCATTCCATTCCATTCTTCTCCATTCCATTCCTGTCCATTCCGTTCCATTCCATTTTATTCTTCCCCATTCCATACTCTCCATTCCATTCCATTCCATTCCATCCTTTTCCTTCCCATTCCATTCCATTCCAGTAAATTCAAATCCACTCCATTCCATTCCATTTCTACATTCCATATCTTTCCATTCCATTACATTTCATTCCATTCCACTCCACTACATTCCATTGCACTCCTTTTCTTTTCATTACATTCCTCTCCTTTCCATTCCATTTCATTCCATTCTTTCCACTCTTTTCCATTGCATTCAATATCTCCATTCCATTCCATTCCTTTCCATTCCACTACACTGCATTCTATTCCACTCCACTCCATTCCTTTCCTTTCTTCTCTATTTCATTCTAGTACATTCCAATCATTCCACTACATTCCATTCCATTCCATTCTGTTCTATTCAATTTTATTCATCGTCATTCCATTCCATTCCATTCATCTCCGTTCCATTCCATTCGTCTCCATTCCATTCCATTCTACTACATTCCATTCCATTCCTCTCCATTCGAATCCTATCCATTCCTGTATATTCCATTCAATTCCAATCCAATCCATTCCATTCCATTCCGCTCCATCCCATTCCATTGCACTCTATTCATTCCATTCCATTCCATTCCTTTCATTCCTCTCCATTCCATTCCAATCCATTCCATTCCACTCCATTCCATTTCTTTCCCCTCCAATACATTCCATTCCATTCCAATCCTTTCCATTCCTCTCCAATCCATCCCATTCCTTTCCGACCCATTGCATTGCATTCCTCTCCATTCCATTCCATTCCAGTCCTCTCCATGTCATTCTTTTACATTCCATTCCATTCCGTTCCTCTCCATTCCATTCCACTCTACTCCATTCCATTCTACTCCCTTCCTTTCTTTGCTATTCCTCTCCATTGCATTATATTTTCTTCACCTGAATTCCATTTCATATCTCTCCATTCCATTCCATTCCGTGAATTCCACTGCATTCCATTCCTTTTATCTCCATTGCATTCCATTTCATTCCGCTCCACTCCATTCCATTTATTTCCTCTCTATTCCACTCCATTCCTCTATATTCCAATCCACTCCATTCCAATCCATTACATTCCTTTCCATTGCATTCCATTTCAGTCCTCACCATTCCATTCCATGCCTCTCCATTCCAGTCCTCTCCATTTCACTTCTTTCCATTCCATTCCTTGCCTCTCCATTCCATTCCATTCCACTCCACTCCACTGTACTCCATTCCATTCCATTCATCTCCATTCTGTTCCATTTCTCTCCTTTCCAATCCATTCCTTCCCATTCCATTCCACTGCATTCCATTATATTCCAATACATTTCTTTCCACTCCATTCCATTCCATTCCTTTCCTCACCATTCCACTCCACTCCACTCCATTCCATTCCACTTCATTCCATTCCATTCCATTCCTCTCCATTCCATTCCTCTCTTTCCCTCTCCATTCCATTCCTCTCCATTCCATTCTATTCCACTCCACTCCATTTGACTCCATTCCACTCCATTCATTTCCATTCCTCTCCACTGAATTCCATTCCTCTCCATTCCAATCCATTCCTCCACAATCCATTCCACTGCATTTCATTATATTCCAATCCATTTCATTCCATTCCATTCCATTCTTTCCATTCCATTTCTCTCCATTCACTTCCATTTAGGTCCATTCCACTCCATTCCATTCCAATCCTCTCCTTTGCACTTCATTCCATTCATTTCCTCTCCATTCCATTCCATTCATTTCCATTGCATTACATTCCATTACTCTCCATTCCAATCCATTTCATTCTTCTCCATTCCATTCCATTCCAATCCATTCCAATCCACTCCACTCCATTCCATTCCTTTCCATGCCATTCAATTCCATTCCCCCCATTCAATTTCTTTCCACTGCATTCCAACCATTCGTCCCCATTCCATTCCACTCCATTCCTTTCCATCACATTTCTTTTCATTCCATCCCATTCCATTCCATTCCATTGCTCTTCATTCCACTCCTCCCCTTCCCTCTTCATTCCATTCCATTCCATGCCCTTCCATTCCTCACCATTTTATTCCTCTGCATTCCATTCTATTCCTTTCCTCTCCATTCCATTTCTTTCCACTGCATTCATTTCCAATCCTTGCCAATTCATACAGTTCCATTCCATTCCAATGCATTCCTCTCCTTTCAAATCCATTGCATTTATGGACTATTATGATCCATTCCACTCATTCCATTCCACCCATTTAATCCCATTCATCTCCATTCCATTCCATTCCACTCCATTTCATTCCATTCCATTCCTCTCCTTTCCATTACATTCCTTTCCACCACACTCCTTTCCTTTCCTCTTCACTCAGTTCCATTACATTCCTATCCATTCCATTCGTTCCATTGCATTCATTTCCTTTCCATTTTATACCTCTCCATTCCATTCTTTCCATTCCACTCCCTTCCTCTCCACTACATTCCATTCCACTTCAGTCCATTTTATTCCATTCCACTCCTTTCCATTCCATTCTACTCCATTCCATACTATTCTATTTCGTTTATCTCCATTCCATTTCCCTCCATTCTCATCCATTCGTCTCCAAACAATTTCTCTATATTCAATTCCATTCCATTCATGTCCATTCCTTTCTATTCCTCTACATTACAAGTCATTGCACCCAATCTCCTTTTCATTCCACTCCATTCCATTGCATTCCATTCTCTCCTTTCTTTCGATTACATTCCTCTAAGTTCCTCTCCATTCCAATCTATTCCATTCCTCTATTCCAATCCATTCCATTCCATGCTGTTCCATTCCTCGCAATTCTTCCCTCTCCATTCCATTCAATTCCATTCCACTCCTCTGCATTCCATCCCTATCCATTCAATGTCTTCCATTCCTCAACTTTTCATTCCACTCTATTCCACTCAATTCCATTCCCCTTCACTCCATTCCATTCCACTCCATTGTATTCCATTCCATTCCATTTCCTTCCATTCATTCCACTCAATTCCATGCCACCCCATTCCATTCCATTCTATTCCTCTCCTTTCCAATTCATTCAATTCTATTCCGTTGCATTCTTTTCCATTCCATCCTATTCCATTCCATCCCTTTCCATTCCATTCCTCTCCATTCCATTCCATTACATTCCAATCCAATGTTCCTCATTCTATTTCTCTCTGTTCCATTCCATTCCATCGCATTCCTCCCCAGTTCCATTCCATTCCATTCCTTTCCATTCCATTCCATTCCACTTTACTACTTTCCTTTCCAAGCCTCTCCATTCCATTCCATTGCATTCCACTCTACTACATTCCATTCCACTCCTCTCAATTCCATTCCATTCCTCTCCATTCCATTCAAGTCCAATCCATTCATTCCACACCTTTTCATTCCTTTCAATTTCTCCATTCCATTCCATTCTATGCCATTCCATTCCACTCAATTACATTCCATTCCACTCCTCTTCATTCCATTCCATTCCATTCTATTCTATTCCACTCCAATACTTTCCATTCCACTCCTCTCTATTCCATTTCTTTCCTCGACATTCCATTCCATTCATTCCACTCCTTTTCATTCCTTTCCATTTTTCCATTCCATTCCATTTCATTCCATTCTATTCCATTCCATTCCATTACACTACATTCTATTCCACTCAAATCCATTCCATTCCATCCCTGTCCATTTCATTCTATTCCATTCCATTCAATCCACTTTATTCCATTCCATTCCATTCCATTCCATTCATTTCCATTTCTCGACATTCCATTCCATTCCATTCCTCTCCATTCCATTTCATTTCATTCCATTCCTCTCCATTCTACTCCTTTCTGCCGGTGACAGCACTGACCAAGGGTGGGTTAGTACCCGCACCGGAGAATCAGGAGACGGCGAGAAGACCACTCGGAGGCAGTTCTTCTGGGAACAGTCTGATCAGGACTGAAGCCGATTTTATTCAAACCTTTTCCAACTTATATACCATTTTCTATACCCTCCAGCAGTGTGATAATTATTTACTGGGGGCGTACAAATTCCATGATGTATATTGCAGTTTACAAATTATGCATCACAAGACCATCACGAGACTTGCAAGTTCCAAGAAGACAATTCAAACTCCGTGATGCCTGACGTGCTTCACAAAACTCACATCAAGGTCACAGGTGCACAATTTCAATTGTTCAAAATGTCTTCCATAGTGTTCAATAAATCATTCATATTATACTCTTTGTTCTAAACCCTGATTAATACAAAAAACTTTTCTGAGTTAACTCTAGGTTCAATCCAAGTTCACTGACTCCAAATATTTTTAACGATTAATATTATCAACTTAACACTATACTATAATCTATAAGTTTACTTAAATGACTTAGCTGTTCTATTAACCTATTATGATTCAACGTAGTGTCCTGTAATTCTATAACAATTAATTCAAATGTCATTCCTTACCATGAATTATATGAGTTTCATAAACCTAAACTTTAATTTTTATATGATCTAGTGATTGAACTTTAACCCAAAACTTAAATCTTTTTTCCTAGTACATTAATACATGGCTACGTGTAAAATTTCCGATTGTTATATTAGAAGCAAAAACAGCACTGTTGGGAAAATTTTGGTATACTTAAAATTGGCCTACAGGAACAGGAAATAAAGTCATAATCTGAGAAAAGGAAGCTTAAACAAAACTTAAAAGTTTTCTATGAATGCTTATTAGTGTTTAAATATTTTCGATGGAAATTGTATCATCTTAAATGTATGTTTTATACAAACAAGTCTATTCTAAAAATCAAATAGTAGCTGTCACATTCTTGGTTAATGGGTTGCACGGTTATCATGACAATGACCTCGGGCTGAAGCAAACGGAGTTCTGGCATGTAACAAAACTAGAAAAACGTCCTGCCAGGCTAGGGGCAGGGCAATAAAACTATTATGATAATTTAGTTTCTAATCTTAATCCTAGGAGAAACTGCCTTGGGGAACAAGAGCTGACTAACCAGTCTACAAGGAAATAGAAGTTAAAAAATATCTAGAAAAAAGTACAACTTAGAAGGACAGGTCATGTAAGTAATTCTACTGTGCAACTTTCCATCAGGTGTATAGAGATTTACTTATAAATTTTACTGCCATGTATGCTCACTGGTCACTAATCACATGCCAATATTATAGGTATAACTGATATCCTATGTCAGAGGCGATCTTCCAGATGGGCCTTTACAGGCCTCAGCCATGTAGCTATAGATGTTGGCTCCCAACACCTTTCCATTCCATTCTTTTCCTCTCCATTTCCTTCCATTCCATTGCATTGCATTCCATTCCACTCCATACCATTTCATTTCTTTCTTCTCCATTCCATTCCTATTCATTCCATTCCATTCTATTCCACTCCACTCTATTCAACTCCATTCCATTCCTTTCATTTCCATTCTTCTCCATTGTATTCCATTCCTGTCCATTCCATTCCTCCACATTCCATTCAACTCCATTTCATTATATTCCAATGAATTTCATTCCATTCTATTCCGTTCCTTTCTATTCCATTGCATTCCATTACTCTCCATTCCAATCCATTTGATTCTTCCCCATTTCATTCCATTTCGTTCTATTCCTTTCCACTCCACTCCACTCCATTCTATTCCTTTCAATTCCATTTCCCCCATTTCGTTTCTTTCCACTCCATTCCAATCCATTCCTCCCAATTCCTTTCCACGCCATTCGAATCCATTACCTTTCATTTCATTCCATACCATTCCATTCCATTCCTCTTCATTCCATTCCTCTCCTTCCCTCTCCATTCCATTCCATTCCATGCACTTCTGTTCCTCACCATTCTATTCCTCTCCATTCCATCCCATTCCTTTCCTCTCCGTTGCATTCCATTCCACTCCATTCCATTCTATTTCTCACCATTCCATAACATTCCATTTCATTCCAATCTATTCCTCTCCATTGAAATCCATTCCATTTATGGACTAATCTGATCCATTCCACTCCATTCCATTCCATCCATTCACTCCCATTCATCTCCATTCCATTCCATTCCACTCCTTTTCATTCCATTCCACTCTTTTTCATTCCATTCCATTCCTTTCCATTCCATTCCATTCCACCACCGACCATTCAGTTCCATTCCACTCAATTCCGTTATTTCCTCTCAATTCCATCCGTTCCATTCCATTCCTTACTATTCCTTTCCATACTTCTCCATTCCATTCATTGCATTCCATTCTCTTCCCCTACACTACATTCCATTCCACTCCAGTCCACTGCATTCTATTCCACTACCTTTCATTCCATTCCATTCTACTAAATTCTATACCATTCTAGGTCATTCCTCTCCATTAAATTTCCTTCCATTCTCATCCAATCGTCTCCAAACCATTTCTCTCTATTTCACTGCATTCCATTTCATTCCATTCATGTCCATTCCATTTCTCTACATTTCAAGTCATTGCATACAATTCCTTTCCATTCCACTATATTCCATTGCATTCCTTTCCACTTCATTTCTCTCCATTCCATTCCCCTATATTCCTCTCCATTCCAATCCTTTCCATGATATTCCATTTCATTCCGTTCCTCTATTCCATTCCACTCCATTCCATTCCATGCTTTTCCATTCCTCCCAGTTCCTTCCTTCTCCATTCCTTTCAATTCCATTCAATTCCTCTCCATTCCATCCCTATCCATTCAATTTGTTCCCTTTCCTCTCCACTCTGTACCATTCCATTCCATTCCATTCCACTCAATTCCATCCCTCTTCACTTCATTCCATTACACTCCATTGCATTCCATTCCATTACTTTTCCTTCCGTTTATTCCACTCAATTCCATGTACCACATTCCATACCATTTCATTACTCTCCTTTCCATTCCATTCCATTAAATTCCATTCCATTCCATTACTCTCCATTCCATTATATTTGATTCCTTTCCATTCCTCTCAATTCCATTTCATTCTTCCCCATTTCATTTCTCTCCATTCCTTTCCATTCCTTTCCATCCCTTTCCTTCCCATTCCATTCCATTCCATTCAAATCCATCCATTCCATTCCACTCCATTCCATTCCATTACATTTCTACATTTCATTCCTTTCCATTCAATTCCATTTCAATTCCATTCCACTCCACTACATTCCATTGCACTCCTTTCCTTTTCATTCCATTCCTCTCCCTTCCATTCCATTTCATTACATTCATTCCACTAATTTCCATTCCATTCAATTACTCCATTCCATTCCATTCCTTTCCATTCCACTACACTGCATTCCATTCCACTCTAATCCATTCCTTTCTATTCCTCTCCATTTCATTCCACTCATTCCACTACATTCCATTCCATTCCATTCCGTTTCATTCAGTTTTATTCATCGCCATTCCATTCCATTCCATTCCTGTCCTATCCATTCCATTCCATTCGTCTCCATTCCATTCCATTCCTCTCAATTCCATTCCATTCCTCTCCATTATTCTCCATTCGATTCCTATCCATTCCTGTTTATTCCATTCAATTCCAATCCAATCCATTCCATTCCATTCCATTCCTCTCCATCCCACTCCATTGCACTCTATTCATTCTACCCATTCCATTCCTTTTCATTCCTCTCCATTCCATTTCTATCCTTTCCATTCCACTGCATTCCATTCAATTCCATCCCTCTCCATTCCATTCCATTCCATTCCATTCCATTCCAACCCTTTCCATTGCCTTAATCTCTATTCAATTCCATTCCCCTCCTTTGCACTCCATTCCATGCCATTCTTTTCATCTCCATTCCATTTCCACCCATTCCATTGCATTCCTTTCCTCTCCATTCCTTTCCTTTTCATTCTTCTCCTTTCTATTCCAATTCATTCCATTCAATTCCATTCCACTCCACTTCACTCCACTCCAATCCATTCCATTCCATTCCATTCCACTCCAATGTCTTCCATTCCATTCCTCTCCAATCCATTCCATTCATTTTATGCCCCATTGCATTGCTTTCCTCTTCATTCCATTCCATTCCAGTCCTCTCCATGTCATTCCTTTCCATTCCGTTCCATTCCGTTCCTCTCCATTGTTTTAAACTCTATTCCATTCCATTCTACTCCCTTCCGTGGTATGCCATTCCTCTCCATTGCATTCCATTCCTTTCATCTCAATTCCATTCCATATCTCTCCATACCATTCCATTCCTCTATTTTCCACTGCATTCCATTCCAATCCATTCCTTTCATCTCCATTCCTTTCCATTCCGTGTATTCCATTCCATTCCTTTTATCTCCATTGCATTCCATTCCATTCCACTCCACTCCATTTCTTTCCTGTTCATTCCATTCCATTCGTCTATAATCCATTCCACTCCATTCCAATCCATTTCAATCCTCTCCATTGCATTCCATACCAGTCCTTGCCATTCCATTCCATTCCTCTCCATTCCATTCCTCTCCATTCCACTTCTTTCCATTCCATTCCTTTAGTCTCCATTCCATTCCATTTCACTCCACTCCATTACATTCAATTCCATTCCTTCCCATTCCATTCCACTGCATTCCATTATATTCCACTATATTTCATTCCACTCCATTCCATTCCATTCCTTCCCCCACCATTCCATTCCACTCTACTCCATTCCATTCCACTCCATTCCATTCCATTCCATTCCTCTCCATTCCATTCCTCTTCTTCCCTCTCCATTCCATTCCTCTCCATTCCATTCCATTCTATTCCATTCAACTCCATTTGACTCCATTCCACTCCATTCATTTCCGTTCCTCTCCATTAAATTCCATTCCTCTCCTTTCCATTCCATTCCTCCACATTCCATTCCACTGCATTTCATTATAGTCCAATCTATTCCATTCCATTCCATTCCATTGCAATTCATTTCTCTCCATTCACTTCCTGTCCATTCCAATCCACTCTATTCCATTCCATTCCTCTCCATTCCATTCCACTCCTCTCAATTCCACTCCATTACTTTCATTTCCATTGCATTGAATTCCATTATTCTCCATTCCTATCCATTTCATTATTCTCCATTCCATTCCATTCCAATCCATACCACTCCACTACACTCCATTCCATTCCTTTCCTTTACATTCAAGTCCATACCTCCCCATTCAATTTCCTTCCAGTCCACTACAATCGATTCGTCCCCATTCCATTCCACTCCATTCCTTTCCATCACATTTCATTTCATTCCATACCATTCCATTGCTCTTCATTCCATTCCTTCACTTCCCTCTCAATTCCATTCCATTCCATGCCCTTCCATTCCTCACCTTTCTATTCCTCTCCACTCCTTTCCTCTCTATTCCATTTCATTCCACTCCATTCGTTTCCAATCCTTTCCAATTCATACCGTTCCATTTCATTCCAATGCATTCCTCTCCTTTCAAATCCATTCCAGTTATGGACTCTTATGATCCATTCCACTACATTCCATTCCATCCATTCAATGCCATTCATCTCCATTCCATTCCATTCCACTCCATTTCATTCCATTCACTTCCTCTCCTTTCCATTATAATCCTTTCCACCACACTCCATTACGTTCATCTCCACTCAATTCCATTACATTCCTCTCCATTTCATCCGTTCCATTACATTCATTTCCATTCTATTTCTTACCTCTCCATTCCATTCATTCCATTCCTCTCCCTTCCCCTCCACTACATTCCACTCCAGTCCATTGCATTCCATTCCACTCCTTTCCATTCCATTCCATTCTAATCCATTCCACACCATTCTATATCATTTATCTCCATTCAATTTCCTTCCATTTTCATCCATTGGTCTCCAAACAATTTCTCTCCATTCCTCTATATTCAATTCCATTCCATTCATGTCCATTCCATTCCATTCCTCTACATTACAAGCCATTGCACTAATCTCCTTTCCATTCCATTGCATTCCATCCTCTCCATTTCTTTCCATTCCATTCCTCTACATTCCTCTCTATTCCATTCCATTCCATTTCTCTATTTCGTTCCATTCCATTCCATGCTATTCCATTCCTCCCAATTCTTCCCTCTCCATTCCATTCAAATCCATTCCATTCCTCTCCATTCCATCCCTATCCATTCAATATCTTCCATTCCTCTCCATTTCATTCCATTCCATTCCACTCAGTTCCATTCCCCTTCATTCCATTCCATTCCACTCCATTGTATTCCATTCCATTCCATTTCCTTCCATTTACTCCACTCAATTCCATGCCACCCCATTCCAATTCATTCCATTCCTCTCTTTTCCATTCCATTAAATTCTATTCCGTTGCATTCTTTTCCATTCCATCCTATTCTATTCCATTCCATTCCTCTCCATTCCATTCCATTCCATTCAATTCCATTCCAATATTCCTCATTCGATTCCTCTCCATTCCATTCCTTTCCATCCCATTCCTCCCCAGTCCGTTCCATTCCATTCAAACCCACTTCATTCCATTCCACTACATTCCGTTTCATTCCGTTCCTACATTCCTTTCCTTTCCATTCCATTCTTTTCCATTCCATTCCATAACACTCCACTACTTTCCATTCCAAGCCTCTCCATTCCATTCCATTCCATTCTACTCCACTACATTGCATTCCATTCCTCTCAATTACATTCCATTCCTCTCCATTCCATTCCATTCATTCCACTCCTTTCCATTCCTCCATTCCATTCCATTCTATGCCATCCCATTCCACTCCATTACATTCAATTCCACTCCTCTTCATTCCATTCCATTCCATTCTATTCTATTCCACTTCACTACATTCCATTCCACTCCTCTCCATTCCATTCCTTTCCTCTCCATTCCATTCCATTCATTCCACTCCTTTTCATTCCTTTCCATTTTTCCTTTCCATTCCATTCCATTCTATTCCATTCCATTTCATTCCATTCCACTCCTCTACATTCTGTTCCACTCAAATCCATCCATTCCATTCCTGTCCATTTCATTCTAGTCCATTCCATTCATACCACGGCATTCCATTCCATTCAATTCCATTCCTCGCCATTCCATTCCAATCCATTCCTCTCCATTCCTTTCCATTTCATTCTATTGCTCTCCGTTCTACTCCATTACATTCCATTCCTTTCCTCTCCTTTCCATTCCATTCCATTGCATTTCATTCCATTCCCCTCCATACCATTCCATTACTTTCTTCTCCATTCCATTCCTATTCATTCCATTCCATTCTATTCCACTCCACTCCATTCGACTCCATTCCACACTATTCATTTCCATTCTTCTCCATTCATTCCATTCCTCTCCATTCCATTCGATTCCTCCACATTCCATTCAACTGCATTCCATTATATTCCAATACATTTCATTCCATTCTATCCATTCCATTCCATTCCATTGCATTCGATTACTCTCCATTCCAATCCATTTCATTCTTCCCCATTCCATTACATTCCATTTCATTCTATTCCTTTCCACTCCACTCCATTCTATTCCATTCAATTCCATTCCCCCCATTCCGTTTCTTTCCACTCCATTCCAATCCATTCCTCCCCATTCCTTTCCATGCCATTCGAATCCATTACATTTCATTTCATTCCATACCATTCCATTCCATTCCTCTTCATTCCATTCCTGTCCTTCCCTCCCCATTCCATTCCATTCCCTGCACTTCCTTTCCTCACCAATCTATTCCTCTCCATTCCATTCCATTCCTCTCCATTGCATTCCATTCCAATACTTCCATTCCATTATTTACCATTCCATACCATTCCTTTTCATTCCAATCCATTCCTCTCCATTCAAATATATTCCATGTATGGACTAATCTGATCCATTCCACTCCATTCCATTCCATCCATTCAATCCCATTCATCTCCATTCCATTCCATTCCACTCCTTTTCATTCCATTCCATTCCTTTCCTTTCCATTCCCTTCCATTCCATTCTATTTCACCACCCTCCATTCGGTTCCTCCCCACTCAATTCCCTTACTTTCCTCTCCATCCCATCTGTTCCATTCCATTCCTTACTATTTCTTTCCTTACTTCTCCATTCCATTCATTGCTTTCCATTCTCTTCCACTCCACTACATTCCATTCCACTCCAGTCCATTGCTTTGCATTCCACTCCATTTCATTCCATTCCATTCCATTCTACTAAATTCCATACCATTCCAGGTCATTCCTCTCCATTCAATTTCCTTCCATTCTCATCCATTCGCCTCCAAATCATTTCTCTCCATTTCTCTGTATTCCATTTCATTCCATTCATGTCCATTCCATTCCTCTATATTTCAAGCCATTGCACTCAATTCCTTTCCTTTCCATTCTATTCCATTGCATTCCTTTCCACTCCATTTCTCTCCATTCCATTCCTCTACATTACACTACATTCTAATCATTTCCATTTAATTCCATTCCATTCCACTCCTCTATTCCATTCCAGCCCATTCCATTCCATGCCTTTCCATTCCTCCCAGTTCCTCCCTCTCCATTCCTTTCAATTCCTTTCCGTTCCTCTCAACTCCATCCCTATCCATTCCATTTCTTCCCTTTCCTCTCCATTCTGTTCCATTCCATTCCATTCCATTCCAATCATTTCCATTTCTCTTTTCTTCATTCCACTCGACCCTATTGCATTCCATTTCATTCCATTTTATTCTTTCCCATTCCATTTCTCTCCATTCCATTCCATTCCATCCCTTTCCTCCCCATTCCATTCCATTCTATTCCATTGCATTCAAATCCACTCCATTCCATTCCACTCCATTCAATTCCATTTCTACATTCCATTCCTTTCCATTCCATTCCATTTCATTCTTTTCCACTCCACTACATTCCATTGCACTCATTTCCTTTTCATTCCATTCCTCTCCATTCCATTCCATTTCATTTCATTCATCCCACTCCTTTCCATTCTATCAATTTCTCCATTCCATTCCTTTCCATTCCCCTACACTGCATTACATTCCACTCCATTCCTTTCCATTCCTCTCCATTTTGTTCTAGTACATTCCTTTCATTCCACTACATTGCATTCCATTCCATTCCGTTCCATTTAATTTTATTCATCGCCATTCCATTCCATTCCATTCCTCTCCAATTCATTCCATTCTATTCGTCACCATTCCATTACATTCCTCTCCATTCCATTACAATCCTCTCCATTCCTCTCCATTCGATTCCTATCCATTCCTTTATATTCCATTCAATTCCAATCCAATTCTTTCAATTCCATTCCATTCCTCTCCATCTCATTCCATTGCACTCTATTCATTCCATTCCATTCCATTCCTTTTCATTCCTCTCCATTCCATTCCAATCCATTCCATTCCACTCCATTCCATTCAATTCCATCCCTCTCCATTCCATTCCATTCCTTTCATTCCATTCCATTCCATTCAATTCCATTCATCGCCATTCCATTCCATTCCATCCCTCTCCAATACATTCCATTCCATTCCATTCCTCTCCAATACATTCCATTCCATTCCTCTCCATTCGATTCCTATCCATTCTTGTATATTCCATTCAATTCCAATCAAATCCCTTCCATTCCATTCCATTCCTCTCCATTCTATTCCATTCCATTCCACTCTATTCATTCCATTCCATTCCTATTCATTCCTATTCATTCCATTCCAATTCATTCCATTCCATTCCATTCCATCCCTCTCCATTCCATTCTGTTGCATTCCTCTTCAATCCATTCCATTCCATTCCATCCCTTTCCATTGCCTTAATCTCTGTTCAATTCCATTCCCCTCCTTTGCACTCCATTCCATTCCATTCTTTTCATCTCCATTCCATTTCAATCCATTCCATTGCATTCCTTTCCTCTCCATTCCTTTCCTTTTCATTCTTCTTCTTTCTATTCCATTCCATTCCATCCAATTCCATTCCACTCCACTTCACTCCACTCCATTCCATTCCATTCCATTCCACTCCAATGTCTTCCATTCCTCTCCATTCCATTCCATTCTTCTCCAGTCCATTCCATTCCTTTCCTCCCCATTGCATTGCGTTCCTCTCCATTCCATTCCATTCCAGTCCTCTCCATATCATTCCTTTCCATTCCATTCCATTTCATTCCTCCCCATTCCATTCCACTCTACTCCATTTATTCTAATCCCTTCTGTTTATGCTATTACTCTCCATTGCGTTATATTCCTTTCATCTGAATTCCATTCCACATCTCTCCATTTCGTTCCATTCCTCTACATTTCACTCCATTCCATTCCAATCCATTCCTTTCATCTCCATTCCATTCCATTCCGTGTATTCCTTTACGTTCCATTCCTTTTAACTCCATTGCATTCCATTCCATTCCACTCCACTCCATTCCATTTCTTTCCTCTCCATTCCATTCCATTCCTCTATATTCTAATCCACTACATTCAAGTCCATTACATTCCTCTCCATTGCATTCCATTCCAATCCTCGCCATTCCATTACAGTCCTCTCCATTCCGTTCCTCTTCATTCCACTTCTTTCCATTCCATTCCTTTCCTCTCCATCCATTCCATTCCACTCCACTCCACACCATTCCATTCCTTTCCAATCCATTCCATTCCATTCCATTCATTTCCATTCTGTTCCATTCCTCTCCTTTCCAATCCATTCCTTCCCATTCCATTCCACTGCATTCCATTATATTCCACTACATTTCATTCCACTTCATTTCATTCCATTCCTTTCCTCACCATTCCATTCCACTCCACTCCATTCCATTCCATTCCACTCCATTCCATTCCATTCCATTACTCTCCATTCCATTCCTCTCCTTCCCTCTCCATTCCATTCCATTCTATTCCACTTCACTCCATTCGACTGCATTCCATTCACTTCACTTCCATTCCTCTCTATTGAATTCCATTCTTCTTCATTCCATTCCATTCCTCCACATTCCATTCCACTGCGTTTCATTATATTCCAATGCATTCCATTCCATTCCATTCCGTTCCATTCCATTTCTCTCCATTCATTTCCATTCCATTCCATTCCACTCCATTCCATTCCATTCCTCTCCATTCCATTCCTCTCCTCTCCATTCCTCTCCATTCCATTCATTTCGTTTCCTCTCCATTCCATTCCATTCATTTCCTTTGCATTGCATTCCATTACTCTCCATTCCAATCCATTTCATTCTTCTCCATTCCATTCCAATCCATTCCACTCCACTCCACTCCCTTCCATTTCATTCCATTTCTTTCCATTGCATTCCATTCCTCTCCATTCCATTCTAATCCCCTCCATTCCTCTCCATTCCATTACTCTCAATTCTTCTCCTTTCCATTCCATTCCTTTCTATTCCTTTCCATTCCATTCCTCTTTATCTCATTTCTCTCTATTTCCTTCCATTTCATTTCATTCCATTCCTCTACATTCCATTCCACTCCTTTCCTCTCCATTCCATTCCTCTCAATTCCTCTCCACTCCTTTCCATTTCACTCCATTCTATTCCTTTCCATTCCATTCCTCTCTATTCCATTCCTCTCTATTATATTCCATTATATTCCTTTCAATTCCATTCCATACCTCTCCTTTACTATCCTCTCCATTGCATTCCATTCTGTTCCTGTCCATTCCATTCTATTCCATTTAATTTTCTTCCCATCCATTTTGGTTCCATTCCATTCCTCTCCACTGCATTCCATTACATTGTATTCCTCGCCATTCCATTCAATTCCATTACATTCCATTTCATTTCACTCGACTCTCCTCCATTCTATTCCATTCCTTTCCTTTCTCCTCCATTCCACTACATTCCATTCCTCTCCTTTCCATTCCATTGCTCTCTATTCCATTCCTTTCCATTCCATTCCAATCCTCTCCATTCCATTCCATTACACCCATCTCCTTACCATTCCATTCCTCTACATTCCATTCCTTTCCATTCTTTTTCTGTCATTTCCATTCAATTCCATTCCACTTCATTCCATTCCATTCCGTTACATTCCATTGCATTCCACTCCATTGCATTCCATTCCTCTCCATTCCATTCCCTTCCATTCCATTCCATTACATAACATTTCAATCCTCTCCATTGCATTCCATTCCTTTGCATTCCATTCCACTCCACTCCATTTCATTCAACTTCATTCCATCCCTTTCTATGCCGTTCCTCTCAATTACATTCCTTTGTATTCCATTCCTACCCTTTACATTCTATCCCATTCCTCTCCAATCCATTCCATTACTCTGCATGTGTCTTCATTCGATTCCAATCCTTTCCATTCCATTCCATTTCCCTCCCTTCATCTCCATTCGATTCCTCTACTTTCTTCTCCATTCCTATCGAATCCATTCGATTTCATTCAATTCCACTCCATTCCATTCCGTTCCATTCCATTCTATTCCATACTTCTCCATTCCATACCATTCCTTCCCATTCCTCTCCATTCCATTCTATTACTCTTCATTCCATTAAATTCCGTTGCAATCCATTCCATTCCATTCCTCTCCATTCCTCTCCATTCCCTTCCCTTCCATACCATTCCATTCCTTTCCTATCCATTCCATCCCATTCCATTCCACTCCATTCAATTCCATTCCACTCCATTCCATTCCATTCAATTCCATTCCAGTCCATTCCTCTGCAGTCCATTCCATTCCTTTCCATTCCTTACCCTTCCGTTCCATTCCATTCCATTCCTTTTCATTCCACTCCACTTCATTCTATTCCATTAAATTTCATTCCATCCATTTTCTCTTCTTTCCATTCCGTTCCTCACCATTCCATTCCATTCCTCTCCAGTCCATTTCTTACCCTTCTATTCCATTCATTTCCAATCCATTCTTCTACATTCCTTTCCACTCCACTGCATTCCATTCTACTCCATTCCATTCCATTCCATTCCATTACTTTCCATTCCACTTCATTTCATTCCATCTCATTCTATTCCTCCCCATTCCATTCCATTCCTCTCCTTTCCATTCCTCTCAATTCCTCTCCATTCCATTCCATTCCACATCACTCTATTCCTCTGTATTCCATTCCTCTCTATTCAATTCCTCTCTACTATATTCCATTCCATTCCATACTTCGCCTTTCCTACCCTCTGCATTTCATTCTATTCCTGTCCATTCCATTCTAATCCATTCCATTCCTTTCCCTTCCATGTTTTCCATTCCTTTCCTCTCCACTCCATTCCATTCCTCTCTATTCCGATCCATTCCATTCCATTCCATTCCATTTCATTCTAATCCCTCCATTCCATTACACTCTCTTTCATTCCTTTCTTTCATCTCCATACCATTCCATTTCATTCCTCTCCTTTACATTACATTACTCTCCATTCCATTCCATTCTTCTCCTTTCCATTCTATTCCTCTCCATTCCATTCCTCTCCTTTCCACTCCATTCCATTGCATTACATTCCTCTCCATCCATTCCATTCCATTCTTTTCCTTTCCATTTCATTCATCTACATTCCATTCCATTCCATTCCATACATATCCATTCCATTCTATTCCATTGCATTCCGTTCCTCTCCATTCCATTCCATTCCTTGCCATTCCTCTCCATTCCATTACTCTCAATTCTTCTGCATTCAATTCCATTCCTTTCCATTCCATTCCTCTCTATCCCATTCCTCTCTACTCCCTTGAATTTCATTCCATTCTTTTCCTCTGCATTCCATTCCCCTCCATTCCATTCCTTTCCATTCCATTCCATTCCATTCCTCTCCATTCAATCCATTGTATTCCTTTCCATTCCATTCCATTTCTCTCTTTTCATCTCCATTCCATTCTATTCATTTCCACTGCATTCCATTCTATTCTATTCGATTCCTCTTCATTGCATTCCATTCCATCCCACACCTCTCAACCCCATTCCATTCCTCTACATTCTGCTCCATTCTATTCCAATTCATTCCTTCCATTCCATTTCTTTCAATTCCTCTATATTTCATTCCATGCCTCTCCATACCATTCCATTCCTTTCGAGTCCACTACATTCCATTCCATTGCATTCCTTTACATTCATCTCCATTCCATTCCAATTCATTCCTCTACATTCCAATCCATTCCATTCCAATCCATTCCATTCCTCTCCATTCCATTGCATTCCTTTCCATTCCATTCCATTTCTCTCAATTTTTTTACATTGTTTCTCATTCCACTCTATTCCATTCCAATCCTCTGCATTCCCCACCATTCCATTGCAATTCATTCCATTCCATTAGATTCAACTCCATTCATCTGCATTCCTTTTCTCTCGTTCCCTCTACATTCCATTCCTTTCCGCTCTATTGCATTCCTCTCCATTTCCATTCATCTACATTCCATTCCATTCCTTTCTACTTAAATCCATTACATTCTTCTCCATTCCTTTTCACTCTTCTCCAAACCATTCCATTCCATTCCATTCCTTTCGTGTCCATTCCATTCCAATCCATACAATTACACTCCATTCCATTCAATTCCATTCCATTAAATTCCTATACTTTCCATTCCATTCCATTCCATTACACTCAACTCCATTCCATTCCACTCCATCCCATCCAATTCTATGCCTTTCCTCTCCATTACATTCCATTCAGTTCCTCTGCATTTCACACCATTCCATTGCAATCTATTCCATTCCATTCCATTCCTCTGTAGTCGTCTGCATTCCTTTCCTCTCCTTCCATCTTTGTTCCATTCCTTTCCTTTTCATTGCATTACTCTCCATTTCCATTCCTCTCTATTCCATTCCATTCCACTCCATTCCATTCCTTTCCATTCCATTACAATCCTTTCCCTTCCATTCCATTGCACTCTACTACATTCCATTGCACTTCATTCCATCCCATTTTATGCCATTCCTATCCATTCCATTCCATCACATTCCTCTCAACTCCTCCCCATTCCAATCCATTCATTTCCATTCCATTACTCTCCATTACATTCCATCCCATTCTATTCCATTCCTCTCTATTCAATTCTATTCCGATCCTCTTCATTCCATTCCATTTCTCTGCATTCCACTCCATTCCATTCTAATCCATTCTGTTCTATTCCATTCCTCTTCATTCCATTCCATTCCTCTCCATTCCATTCCATTCCATTCCTTTCCTGTCAATTCCATTCCATTCCATTCCATTCCACTCCATTCCATTCCCTTCCATCCCTCTCTATTCCATTCCATTCATCTCCATTCCATTCCATTCCATTCCTTTCCTGTCAATTCCATTCCATTCCATTCCACTCCATTCCATTGCATTCAATTCCATTCCATTATGCTCCTCTCCATTCCATTCCCTTCCAATCTCTTTCCATTACATTCCACACCAATACTCTCTATTGCATTCCACTCTCTTCCATTTCATTTCATTGCACACCACTCTGTTTCATTCCACTTCATCCCATCCCATCCTATGCCATCCCTCTCCATTGAAATCCATTCCATTCCATTCCTCCCTATTCCATTTTCGCATTCCTCTCTATTCCATTCCATTCCACTGCATACAACTCAATTACATTCCAATCCTTTCCATCCCATTTGATCCCATTCCATTCCTTTCCTTTCATCTCCATTCCAATCCACTGTATTCCTCTCCATTCCTACTGATTCCATTCCATTCCACTCCATTCCATTCCATTCCATTCTATTCCATTCTTCTCCATTCCACACCATTCCATCCCATTCCTCTCCATTCCATTCCATTCCTGTGCATTCCATTGCAATCCATTCTATTCCATTCCATTCCTCTCCATTCCAGTCCATTCCATTCCATTCCTTTGCTTTCCTGTCCATTCCTTTCCACTCCATTCCATTCCATTCCACTCCATTCCATACCATTCGATTGCATTCCATTCAATACCACTTCAGTCCTTTCCATTCCTTACCATTCCATTCCTTTCCTTTCCTTTCCATTCCATTCCATTCCATTCCATTCCATTCCATTCCATTCCACTCAACTTCATTCCTTTCCATTCCATTCAATTCCATTCCTCTCCATTCAATTCCATTCCATACCATTGCTCTACATTCCAATCCATCCAATTTCTCTGATTCCATTCATTCCTCTGCATTCCATTCCATTCCTCTCCATTCCATTCCCTTCTCTTCCATTCCATTCATTTCCATTCCATTCTTCTACATTCCTTTCCACTCCACTCCATTCCATTCTACTCCATTCCATTCGTGTCCTTACCCCTTCCTTCCATTCCATCGTATTCCATTCCTTCTCTATTCCATTCTATTCCTCTCCTTTCCTCTTCATTCCATTCCTCTCAATTCCTCTCAAATCTATTCCATTCCACTCCTTTCTAGTCCTTTCCATTCCTTTCCTCTCTATTCCATTTCTCCCTATTATATTCCATTCCATTCCATTCCATACCTCTTCTTTCCAATATTCTCCATATCATTCCATTCCATTCATGTACATTCTGTTCTATTCCATTTCGTTCCATTCCATTCCTCTCCCTTCCATTCCATTCCTCGCCATTCCGATCCCTTCGATTCCATACTATTCTATTTCATTCGACTCCCCTCCATTACATTACACTCCATTCCATTCCTTTCCTTTCGTCTCCATTCCATTCCTCTCCTTTCCATTCCATTCCTCTCCATTTCATTCCATTATATTACATTCCTCTGCATTCATTTCCTCTCCATTCCATTCCATACCATTCCATTCCATGACCCTCCCTTCCAACTATTCCATTCCATTCCTTTCCTCTCCATTCCATTCCAATCATTTCCTCCCCATTCCAATCCATCCCATTCCATTCCATCCCACTTGATTCCATTGCATTCCATTCCTTTCCATTCCTCTCAATTATTTTTCATTATATCCCATTCCTCTCCATTCTATTCCTCTGCATTCTATTCCACTCCTCTGCATTCCACTCCACCCATTCCATTCCATTCCAGTCCTTTCCATTCCATTCCTCTCCAATCTATTCCAATCTTCTCCATGGCCTTTCATTGCATTCCATTCCATTCTATTCCATTCCATTTCATTCCACTCTACTCCATTTCATTCAACTTCATTGTATCCCATTCTGTGCCAATCCTCTCCATTCAATTCCTTTACACTCCATTCCATTCCTCTTCTTTCCATTCCCTTCCATTTCATTCCATTAATTTCCATTCAAGTCCTCTCCATTTCTATTCATTCTGTTCAATTCTATTCCACTCCAGTCCATTTCATTCAACTTCATTCCTTCCCATTTTATGCCATTCCTCTCCATTCCATTCCATTCCTTTACTTTCGCCTCCATTCCATTCCATTCCATTCCTTTCCTTTCCATTCCATTACTCTCCATTCCATTCCATTCCTCTCCATTCCACTCCATTCCAATCCCTTTCCTTCCATTCCATTCATTTCCATTCCATTCTTATACATTCCTTTCCACTCCACTCCATTCCATTACACTCTATTCCATTCATCTCCATTCCACTTCATTCTGTTCCATCGCATTCTATTCCTTCCCATTCCATTCCATTCCTCTCCTTTCCTCTCCATTCAATTTCTCTCAATTCCTCTCCATGCCACTCCATTCTATTCCTCTCCATTCCATTCCTCTCTATTCTTTTCCTCTCTATTATATTCCATTCCATTCCATTGCATACCTCTCCTTTCCTATCATCTACATTTCATTCCATTCCATTCCTGTCAATTCCATTCTATTTCATTCCATTCCATTCCCTTCCATTTTTGTCTATTCCATTCCTCTCTGCTCTATTTCACTCTATTCCATTCCTTGTCATTCTGATCCCTTCCTTTACATTCTATTCCTGTCATTTCCATTCAATTCCATTCCACTCCATTCCTTTCCATTCCATTTACTTCCATTCCATTCCATTCCTTTCCAATCCATTCCATTACATTCCTCTTCTTTCCATTCCCTTTCATTCGATTCCATTACATTCCCTTCCCCATTGCATTCTATCCCATTCCTCTCCATTCCATTCCATTCTTCTGCATGACACTCCATTCCATTCCAATTCTTTCCATTCCATTCCTCTACTTTCATCTCCATTCAAATCCTCAACATTCCTACCCCTTCCTATTGAATCCATTCCATTCCATTCCACTCCATTCAAATCTGTTCCATTCCATTCTATTCCATTCCTCACCATTCCATACCAATCCATCCATTCCTCTCCATTCCATTCCATTCCATTCCTCTGCATTTCACACATTCCATTGCAATCCATTCCATTCCATTTCTTTCCTCTCCATTCCATTCGATTACAATCCATTGTATTCCTTTCCATTTCATTCCTCTCTATTATAGTCCATTCCATTCCTTTCCATTCCATACCTCTCCTTTTCAGTCTTCTCCATTTCATTCCACTCCATTCCTGTCCATTCCATTCCATTTCATTCCTTTCCATTTCGTTCCTTTCCATTCCTCTCCATTCTATTCCATTCCTTGCCATTCCTATCCATTCCATTCCATTGTATTCTATTTCATTCGACTACACTCCATTAAATTACACTCCATTCCATTCCTTTCCTTTCGTTTCCTTTCTATTCCATTCCTCTCCTTTCCATTCTATTTGTCTGAATTCCATTCCATTCCATTCTTTGGCATTCTTTTTCTCCCCTTTCCATTCCATCCATTTCATTCCATTCCCTTCCTCTCCATTCATCTCCATTCCATTCCAATCCACTCCTCCCCATTCCAATCTATTCCATTCCATTTCTCTCCATTCCATTGCATTCCATTCCATTCCCCTCAATTTTTCCATTATATCCCATTCCTCTTCTTTCCATTCCATTCCTCTGCCATCCACTCCATTCCATTGCATTCCATTCCATCCCTTCCTTTAGTCTGCATTCCTTTCATCTCCTTCCCTCTCCATTCCTTTCCTTTCCATTCCATAGCATTCCTCTACATTTCCATTCCATCCCTATCATGTCATTTCCATTTCATACCGTTGCACTTCATTACATTCAATTCCATTCCAGTCCATTTCAATCCTTTCCATTCCTCTACACTCCACTCCGTTCAATTCCACTTCATTACATACCTTTATATGCCCTTCCTCACCATTCAATTTGTCCCTATGCATTTCACATCATTCCATTGCAATCCATGTCATACCATTCCATTCCATTCGTCTGCATTCCTTTCTTCTCCTTCCCTCTCCATTCCAATTCATTCCTCTCCGTTTCCATTCATCTACATTCCACTCCAATCCTCTCTAGTCCGTTCCATTCCTCTCCGTTCCATTCCATTCATCTCCATTCCATTCCAATCCATTCCATTCCATTCTTTTCATGTCCATTCCATTCCATTCCACTCCATTCCATTCCATTCGATTCCATTCCCATTCTTTTGATGCGATTCCATTCAATTCCATTCCACTCCACTCCATTCCATTCCACTTCATTCCATTCTATTCTATGCCATTCCTCTCAATTCCATTCCATTCCATTCCTCTCCTTTCCATTCCATTACTCTTCATTACATTCCATTACTCTCCATTCCCCTACATTCCATTCCATTCCATTCCTCTCCATTCCCTTCCATTCCATTTTTCTCTTTTCCCTTCCATTCCTCTCCATTCCATCCCTTTATTCCACTCCACTTCATTCCATTCCATTCCATTCCATTCCTCTTCATTCCCTTCCCTTCCCTTCCATTCCATTCCAATCCTCTCCACTGCATTCCATACCATTCCATTGCATTCCACTCCTCTCCATTTAATTCAACTTCATCCCATCCCATTGAATGCCAGTTCTCTCCAATCCGTTTCATTCCATTCCTTTCCTCTCCATTTCAGTTTATTGCATTGCATTGCTGTCCTTTCTGGTTCATTCCATTCCTCTCCATTCCATTCCATTTCGTTACCTCTCCAATCCATTCCATTCCATTACTCTGCATTCATTTCCACTCCATTCTATTCCATTCCATTCCTCTCCATTCCATCTATTCCATTCCATTCCATTCATCTCCTTTCAGCTCCATTCCATTCCAATACATTCCTCTCCATTCCAATCAATTCCATTCGATTCCATTCCTTTCCATTCCATTGCATTCCCTTTCATTCCTCTCAATTTATTTCCATTATATCCCTTTACTCTTCATTCTATTCCATTCCTCTGCCATCCACACCATTCCATGCAATCCATTCCATTCCACTCCATTCATCTGCATTCCTTTCCTCTCCTTCCCTCTCCATTCCATTTCTTTCCATTCCATAGCATTCCTCTCCATTTCCATTCATCTACATTCCTTTCCATTCCATTCCATTCCTCTCCAATCCATTTCATTCCTTTCTTGTCCATTCCATTACAGTCCATTACATTAATTCCATTCAATTCTATTCCAATTCTTCCATTCCATTACACTACACTCAATTCCACTTAATTTCATTTCATTCTATGCCTTTCATCTCCATTCCATTCCATTCCATTCCATTCCTTCTCTCTGCATTCCACACCATTCCAGTGCAATCCATGCCATTCCATTCCATTTGTCTCCATGCGTCTACATTCTTTTCCTCTTCTTCATCTCCATTCCATTGCATTCCTCGCCATTTCCATTCACCTACATTCCTTTCCATTCCATTCCTCTCCATTCCATTCCATTCCTCTCCTTTCAATTACATTCCATTCCATTTCAATCCTTTCATTCCATTCTCTTCCATTCCACTCCATTCCATTCCACTACATTGTATTCCATTTCATTCCATTCCAATCCTTTCCATTCCGTTCCACTCAATTACATTCCTCTCCTATCCATTCTATTCCTCTCCATTCCATTCCTTTCCATTCCTTTCGTTTACATTCCATTCCATTACACTCCACTCCATTCCATTCCACTTCATTCCATCACATTCTATGCCTTTCCTATCCAGTTCATTCCATTCCGTCCTCTGCCTTTCACACCATTCCATTGCAATCCATTAAATTCCACTCCTTTTGTCTGCATTCCTTTCCTCTACTTCCCTCTCCAATCCATTCCTTTCCATTCCATTGAATTCTTCTCCATTTCCATTCCTCTACAATCCATTCTATTCCATTCCATTCTTATCCATTCCATTCCATTCCTCTCCATTCCATTCCATTCCTCTCCATTACATTCCATTTCATTCCATTTCATTCCATTCCATTGCATTCCTTTCATTCCATTCCATTCCATTCCACTTCATTCCATTCCACTCCATTCTATTCCGTTCAATTCCATTCCAATCCTTTCCATTCCATTCCATTCTATTCCATTCCTGTCCACTCCATTCCATTGCATTCTATTCCATTCCTGTCCATTCCATTAAATTCCTACCACTCCTCTCCATTTTAATCCATTCCATTCCATTACTCTCCATTTCATTCCATTCTAGTCCATTCTATTGCATTCCTCTTCATTCAATTCCATTCCATCCCGTTCCTCTGCATGCTATTCCTTTCCTCTCCATTCCCCTCCACTCCATTACATTACATTCCCCTCCTTTCCATTCTATTGCTCTCCATCCCATTCCATTCCATTACATTCCACTCTTCTCTCTTGCATTCCTTTCCACTCCATTCCATTCCATCCCACTCTACTCCCTTTCATTCAACTACTTTCCAACACATTCTATGCCATTCTTCTCCATTCCATTCCACTCCTGTACATTCCTCCCAATTCCATTCTATCCCATTCCTCTCCATTCTATTCCAATCCTCGTCATGCCACTCCTTTCCATTCCAATACTTTCCATTAGATTCCATTCCCTTCCCCTCCATTCCATTCATTTCCATTCCATTCTTCTACATTCCTTTCCACTCCACTCCTTTCCATTCTACTCCATTCCATTCCATTCCATTCCTCTCCATTTCTTTTCAAACCATTCCATCACAATTCATTCCTCCCCATTCCATTCCATTCCTCTCCTTTCCTCTCCATTCCATTCCTCTCAATTCCTCTCCATTCCATTCCATTCCACTCCATCCTATTCCTTTCCATTTCATTCCTCTCTATTCAGTTCCTCTCTATTATATTCCATCCTATTTCATGGCATACGTCTCCTTTCCTTTCCTCTCCATTTCATTCTATTACATTACCGTCCTTTCCATTCTTTTCCATTCCTTTTCTTTTTTTCTATTCCATTCCTCTCTACTCCATTCCACTCCATTCCTTTCCATTCCTCTCCATTCCGATCCATTCCATTCCATTGCATTTCATTTGAATCCCCTCCATTCCATTACACTCTATTCCATTCCTTTCCTTTCATCTCCATTCCATTCCATTCCAATCCTCTCCTTCCATTCCATTACTCTCCATTCCATGCCATTCCCTTCTTCTCCTTACCATTGCATTCCTTTCCTTTTCATTTTTTTCATTCCATACCTCTCCATTCCATTGCATTCCGTTCCTCTCCATTCCATTATATTCCCCTCCATTCCTCTCCATTTCACTACTCTCAATTCTTCTCCATTCCATTCCATTCCATTCCTTTCTATTCCTTTCCATTCCATTCCTTTTTATCCCATTTTTCTCTATTCCCTTCCATTTCATTTCATTCCATTCCTCTCCATTCCATACCACTCCTTTCCTTTCCATTCCATTCCTCTCAATTCCTCTCCATTCCATTCCATTTCACTCCATTCTATTCCTTTCCATTC
This sequence comes from Carlito syrichta, assembly GCF_000164805.1. NCBI lineage: Eukaryota > Metazoa > Chordata > Mammalia > Primates > Tarsiidae > Carlito > Carlito syrichta. Next base: position 12,151 of record NW_007154920.1, on the reverse strand, counting down.
CATTCCTCTCTATTCCATTCCTCTCTATTATATTCCATTCCATTCCTTTCAATTCCATTTCATACCTCTCCTTTACTATCCTCTCTATTGCATTCCATTCTGTTCCTGTCCATTCCATTCTATTCCATTTCCTTTTCTTCCTTTCTATTTTGCTTCCATTCCATTCCTCTCCACTGCATTCCATTACATTCTATTCGTCGCCATTCCATTCAATTCCATTACAGTCCATTTCATTTCATTCGACTCCCCTCCATTCTATTCCATTCCTTTCCTTTTGCCTCCATTCCACTCCATCCCAATCCTCTCTTTTCCATTCCATTCCTCTCCATTCCATTTCATTACTGTCTATTCCATTCCTTTCCATTCCATTCCAATCCTCTCCATTCCATTCCATTACATCTGTCTCCTTCCATTCCATTCCTCTCCACTCCATTCTTTTCCATTCCATTCCTCTCCATTCCATTCCATTCCATTCCTTTTCTTTCATTTCCATTCAATTCCATTCCACTCCATTCCATTACATTCCGTTACATTCCATTCCATTCCACTCCATTGCATTCCATTCCTCTCCATTCCATTCCCTTCCATTCCATTCCATTACATAACATTCCAATCCTCTCCATTGCATTCCATTCCTTTCCATTCCATTCCACTCCACTCCATTTCATTCAACTTCATTCCATCCCTTTCTATGCCAGTCCTCTCAATTCCATTTCTTTCCATTCCATTCCTACCCTTTACATTCTATCCCATTCCTCTCCAACCCATTCCATTCCTCAGTATGTCTCTTCATTCCATTCCAATTCTTTCCATTCCATTCCATTTCTCTCCCTTCCTCTCCTTTCGATTCCTCTACATTCCTCTCCATTCCTATCGATTCCATTCCATTTCATTCCATTCCACTTCATTCTATTCCGTTCCATTCCATTCTTTTCCATACCTCTCCATTCCATACCATTCCATCCCATTCCTCTTCACTCCATAAAATTCCATTGCAATCCATTTCGTTCCATTCCTCTCCATTCCATTCCATTCCATTCCTTCCCTGTCCATTCCATTCCATTCCACGCCATTCCATTCCATTCGATTCCATTCCAGTCCATTCCTCTCCAGTCCATTCCATTCCTTTCCATGCCTTACCCTTCCTTTCCATTCCATTCCATTCCATTTCATTCCACTCCAATTCATTCCATTCCATTCAATTCCTTTTCATTCCATCCCATTCCTCTCCATTCCATTCCATTCCTCTCCATTCCATTCCCTACCCTTCCATTCCCTTCATTTCCAATCCATTCTTCTACATTCCTTTCCTATCCACTGCATTAAATTCTACTCCATTCCATTCCATTTCATTACTCTCCATTCCACTTCATTCCATTCCATCACATCTATTCCTTCCCATTCCATTCCATTCTTCTCCTTTCCATTCCTCTCAATTCCTCTCCATTCTTTTCCATCCACATCACTCTATTCCTCTGTATTCCATTCCTCTCTATTCAATTCCTCTCTATCATATTCCATTCCATTCCATACATCGCCTTTCCAACTCTCTGCATTTCATTCCATTCCATTCCATTCTAATCCATTCCATTCCTTTACCTTCCATTTTTTCCATTCCTTTCCTCTCCTTTCTATTACACTGCATACCATTCCTCGCTATTCCGATCCATTCCATTCCATTCTAATCCCTCCATTCTATTACACTCTCTTTCATTCCTTTCCTTTCATCTCCATACCATTCCATTTCATTTCTCTCCTTTCCATTTCATTACTCTCCATTCCATTCCTCTCCATTCAACTCCATTCCATTCCTTTCCATTTCTCTCCATTCCATTCCATTCTTCTCATTTCCATTGTATTCCTATCCATTCCATTCCATTCCTCTCCTTTCCACTCCATTCCATTTCTCTCAATTCCTCTCCATTCCATTCCATTCCATTCTTCTCCTTTCCATTCCATTCCTCTACATTCCATTCCATTCCATTCCACTCCATTCCATTCCTTTCCATTCCATTCTATTTCATTTCATTCCTTTCCTTTCATATCCATTCCATTCCATTTTATTCCTCTCCTTTCCATTTCATTACTCTTCATTCCATTCCATTCCATTCCTCTCCATTCCAATCCATTCCATTCCTTTCCATTCCTCTCCATTCAATTCCATTCTTCTCCTTTCCATTTTATTCCTCTCCATTCCATTCCTCTCCTTTCCACTCCATTCCATTCCTCTCCATTCCATTCCATACTTCTCCTTTCCCTTCCATTCCTCTACATTCCATTCCATTCCATTTCATTCCATTCCATACATATCCGTTCCATTCTATTCCATTGCATTCCGTTCCTCTCCATTCCATTACATTCCTTGCCATTCTTCTCCATTCCATTACTCTCAATTCTTCCCCTTTCAATTCCATTCCTTTCTATTCCTTTCCATTCCATTCCTCTCTATCCCATTTCTCTCTACTCACCTCAATTTCATTCCATTCTATTCCACTGCATTCCATTCCCCTCCTTTCCATTCCTCTCCATTCCATTCCATTCCTCTCCATTCCGTTCCATTCTATTCCATTCCATTCCATTCCATTTCTCTCTTTTCATCTCCAATCCATTCCATTCATTTTCACTGCATTCCATTGTATTCGATTCCTCTCCACTGCATTCCATTCCATCCCACACTTCTCAACCCAAATCCATTCCTCTACATTCTACTCCCTTCTATTCCAATTCATTCCTTCCATTTAATTTCTTTCAATTCTCTACATTCCATTCCATGCCTCTCCATACCATTCCATTGCTTTCCATTCCGTTCGAGTCCACTACATTCCATTCCATTGCATTCCTTTACATTCATCTCCATTCCATTCCAATTCATTCCTCTACATTCCAATCCATTCCATTCCAATCCATTCCATTCCTCTCCATTCCATTGCATTCCTTTCCATTCCATTCCATTCCTGTCAATTTTTTTACATTGTATCCCATTCCACTCTATTCCATTCCAATCCTCTGCATTCGCCACCATTCCATTGCAATTCATTCCATTCCATTAGATTCAATTCCATACATCTGCATTCCTTTTCTCTCCTTCCCTCTCCATTCCATTCTTTTCCACTCTATTGCATTCCTTTCCATTTCCATTCATCTACATTCCATTCCATTCCTGTCTACTTCTTTCATTCCATTCATCTCCATTCCATTCCACTCTTCTTCAAACCATTCCATCCCATTCCATTCCTTTCATGTCCATTCCATTCCATTCCAATCCATAACATTACACTCCCTTCCATTCAATTCCAATCCATTATATTCCAATACTTTCCATTCCATTCCATTCCATTACACTCAACTCCATTCCATTCCACTTCATTCCATCCAATTCTATGCCTTTCCTCTCCATTCCATTCCATTCCATTCCATTCCATTCCATTCCATTCAGTTCCTCTGCATTTCACGCCATTCCATTGCAATCTATTCCATTCCATTCCATTCCTGTCTAGTCGTCTGCATTCCTTTCCTCCCCTTCCATCTTTGTTCCATTCCTTTCTATTTCATTGCATTACTCTCCATTTCCATTCTTCTCTATTCCATTCCATTCCTCTCCATTCCATTCCTTTCCATTCCATTACAATCCTTTCCATTCCATTCCATTGCACTCCACTACATTCCATTCCATCACATTTTATGCCATTCGTCTCCATTCCATTCCATTCCTCTCAACTCCTCCCCATTCCAATCCATTCAATTCCATTCCCTTACTCTCCTTTCCTTTCCATTCCATTCTATTTCATTCCTCTCCATTCAATTCTATTCCATCCCGATCGTCTTCATTCCATTCCATTTCTCTGCATTCCACTTCATTCCATTCCAATCCATTCTGTTCTATTCCATTCCTCTCCTTTCCATTCCATTCCTCTCCATTCCATTCCATTCCATTCCTGTCAATTCCAATCCATTCCATTCCATTCCATTCCCTTCTATTCCTCTCCATTCCATTCCATCCATCTCCATTCCATTCTGTTCCATTCCTTTCCTATCAATTCCATTCCATTCCATTCCATTCCACTCCATTCCATTCCACTGTATTCCATTATACTCCTCTCCATTCTATTCCCATCCAATCTCTTTCCTTTACATTCCATACCAATACTCTCTATTGCATTCCACTCTCTTCCATTTCATTTCATTGCACACCACTCCATTTCATTCCACTTCATACCATCCCATTCTATGCCATCCCTCTCTATTGAATTCCATTCCATTCCATTCCTCCCCATTCCATTCTCCCATTCCTCTCTCTTCCATTCCATTCCAGTACATGCAACTCCATTACATTCCAATCCTTTCCATCCCATTCGAATCCATTCCATTCCTTTCCTTTCGTCTCCATTCCAATCCACTATATTCCTCTCCATTCCTATCGTTTCCATTCCATTCCACTCCATTCCATTCCATTCTATTCTATTCCATTCTTCTCCATTCCACACCATTCCATCCCTTTCCTTTCCATTCCATTCCATTTCTGTGCATTCCATTGCAATCCATCCTATTCCATTCCATTCCTCTCCATTCCATTCCATTCCTTTGCTTTCCTGTCCATTTCTTTCCACTCCATTCCATTCCACTCCATTCCATCCCATTCGATTCCATTCAATTCATTTCCTCTACAGTCCTTTCCATTCCTTACCATTCCGTTCCTTTCCATTCCATTCCATTCCATTACACTCCATTCTATTCCATTCCACTCAACTTCATTCCTTTCCATTCCATTCAATTCCATTCCTCTCCATTCAATTCCATTCCATACCATTGCTCTAAATTCTATTCCATCCAATTTCTCTGCTTCCATTCATTCCTCTGCATTCCATTCCATTCCTCTCCATTCCATTCCCTTCCCTTCCATTCCATTCATTTCCATTCCTTTCTTCTACATTCCTTTCTACTCCACTCCATTCCAGTCTACTCCATTCCATTCCATTCCATTCCTTTCGTGTCCTTACCCCTTCCTTCCATTCCATCATATTCCATTCCTTCTCTATTCCATTCTATTCCTCTCCTTTCCTCTTCATTCCATTCCTCTCAATCCCTCTCAATTCTATTCCCTTCCACTCCTCTCTAGTTCTTCCATTACTTTCCTCTCTATTCCATTCCTCTCTATTATATTCCATTCCATTCCATTCCATACCTCTCCTGTCCAATACTCTCCATATCATTCCATTCTATTCCTGTCCATTCCGTTCTATTCCATTTCGTTCCATTCCATTCCTCTCCATTCCATTCCATTCATCACCATTCCGATCCTTTCCATTCCATACTATTCTATTTCATTCAACTACCCTCCATTACATTACACTCCATTCCATTCCTTTCCTTTCGTCTCCATTCCATTCCTCTCCTTTCCATTCCATTCCTCTCCATTTCATTCCATTATTTTACAGTCCTCTGCATTCATTTCTTCTCCATTCCATTCCATTCCATGCCCCTCCATTCCAACTATTCCATTCCATTCCTTTCCTCTCTATTCCATTCCACTCCATTCCATTGCATTCCATTCCATTTCTTTCCATTCTTCTCAATTTTTTTCATTATATCCATTCCATTCCTCTGCCATCCACACCATTCCATTGCAATCCAATCCATTCCATTCCATTCCTCTTTATTCGTCTACATTCCTTTCATCTCCTTCCCTCTCCATTCCATTCCTTTCCATCCATAGCATTCCTCTCCATTTCCATTCCTTTCCATTTCATTCATTCCTTTCGTGTCCATTCCATTTCATACCATTACACTCCATTCCATTCAATTCCATTCCATTCAAAGCCAATCCTTTCCATTCCTTTACACTCCACTCCATTTAATTCCACTTCATTCCATCCCACTCTATGCCTTTCATCTCCATTCCATTCCATTCCGTCCCTCTGCTTTCCACATCAATCCATTGCAATCCATGACATTCCAATCCATCCCTCTCCATTCGTCTGCATTCCTTTCCTCTCCTCCCCTCTCCATTCAATTGCATTCCTCTCCTTTCCATTCATCTACAGTCCACTCAATTCCATTCCTTTCCATTCCATTCCATTCCACTTCATTCCTTTGCATTCCTCTCCATTCCTTTCCATTCCATTCCATTCATTTCATGTCCTTTCCTTTCATGACCATTCCATTCCATTCCATTCCTTTCCACTCCATTCCATTCTATTCTAATCCATTCCATTTCATACCAAACATTCCCATTCAATTCAATTCCATTCCATTCCACTCCATTCCATTCCACTTTATTCCATTCCATTCTATCACATTCCTCTCCATTCCATTCCATTATTCTCCACTCCTCCCCAATTTATTGCATTCCATACATTCCATTCCATTCCATTACTCTCCATCCCATCCCATTCCCTTCTATTCCATTCATCTCCATTCAATTACATTTCATCCCGTTCTTCTGCTTTGTATTCCATTCCTCTGCATTTCGCTCCACTCCATTCCATTCCATTCCACTCCTTTGCATTCCATTCCTCTCCATTCCATTCCTCTGCATTGCATTCCATTCCATTCTTTTCCATTCCACTCTACTCCATTTCATTCAACTTCATTCTATCCCATTCTATGCCATTCCTCTACATTCCATTCCATTCCATTCCTCACCATTTCATTCTATCCCAGTCCTCTCCAATCCATTCCATTTCTCTGCATGCGACTCCATTCCATTCCTATCCTTTCTAATCAATTCCATTCCATTCCATTTCATTCCATTCCCTTCCATTCCATTCATTTCCATTCCATTCTTCTACATTCCTTTCCACTCCATTCCATTCCATTCCCTTCCATTTCACTCATTTCCATTCCATTCTTCTACATTCCTTTCTACTCCACTTCATTCCATTCTACTTCATTCCACTCCATTTCATTGCTCTCCATTCCATTTCTTTCCATTCCATCGCATTCCATTTCTCTCAATTCCTCTCCATTCCATTCCACTCCATTCTATTCCTTTCCATTCCATTCCTCTCTATTCCACTCCTCTCTATTATATTCCATTCCATTCCATTAAATACCTCTCCTTTCCTATCCTCTCCATTTCATTCCATTCTATTCCTGTCCATTCCATTCTATTCAATTCCATTCCATTCCCTTTCATTTAGTTCCATTCCATTCTTCTCTTCTCCATTCCATTTCATTCCATTCCTTGCCATTCCGATCCATTCCATTCAATTTCATTCGACTCCCCTCCATTACATTTCATTAAATTCCATTCCTTTCCTTTCGCTTCCATTCCATTCCTTTCCATTCCTCTCCTTTCCATTTCATTATTCTCCATTCCATTCCATTCCTCTCCATTCCACTCCATTCCTTTTCATTCCATTCCTCTCCATTCCATTCCATTCTTCTACTTTCCATTCCATTCCTCTCCATTCCATTCCTCTCCATTCCATTCCATTCCTCTCCATTCCATTCCATTCCTCTCCATTCCATTCCATTCATTTCATGTCATTTCCATGCAATTCCATTCCACTCCAATCCATTCCATTCCATTCCAATCCTTTACATTGCATTCCATTCCATTCCATTCCTTTCGAATCCTCTTCATTTCATTCAACTTCATTCCATCCCATTCTATTGCACTCCTCTACATTGCATTCTATTCCATTTCACACCTCTCCATTACACTCTATCCCATTCCTATCCATTCCATTCCATTCCTCTGCATGCCAGTCCAATCCATTCCAATCCTTTCTATTCCATTCCTCTCCTTTCATCTCCTTTCGAATCTTCTCCATTCCTATCAATTTAATTCCAATCCATTCCATTACATTCTTTTCCATTCCTATCCATTCCATACCATTCCATCCCATTCCTCACTATTCCTTTCCATTCCTTTGCATTCCTCACCATTCCATTGCAATCCATTCCATTCAATTCCATTCCTCGTCTTTTCTTTCCATTCCAGTCCATTTCATTTCATTCCATTCCTTTCCTGTCCATTCCATTCCACTCCATTCCACTCTATTCCATTTCTTTCCACTTCTTTCCATCCCATTCGATTCCATTCCATTCCATTCCTCTCCATTCCATTCCTTACCACTCCGTTCCATTCTTTTCCATTTCATTCCATTACATTACATTTCATCCCACTTCACTTCATTCCATTCCATTCAATTCCATTAAATTACATCCCATTCCTCTCCATTCCATTCCATTCCTCTCCTTTCCATTCCCTTCCCTTCCTTTCCATTCATATCCTTTCCATTCTTCTACATTCCATTCCCATCCACTCCATTCCATTCTACTCCATTCCATTCCATTCCTCTCCATTTCACTTCAATCCATTCCATCTCATTCTATGTCTCCCCATTCCATTCCTCTCCTTTCCTCTCCATTCCTTTCCTTTCGAATCCTCTCCTTTCAATTCCATTGCACTCCATTCTATTCCTCTCCCTTCCATTCCTCTCTATTCAATTCCTCTCTAATATATTCCATTCCATTTCATTCCATACCTCTCATTTCCTATCCTCTCCATTTCATTCCATTCCATTTCTGTCCTTTCCATTCTATTCCATGTCATTCCATTCCCTTCCATTTTTTTTCTATTTCTTTACTCTCCACTCCATGCCACTCCATTTCATTCCTCACTATTCTGATCCATTCCTTTCCATTACATTCCTTTCCCTTCCATTCCATACCTCTCCATTTCATTCCATTCCATTTCATTCCATTCCTCTCTATTCCATTCCTTTCCTCTCCATTCCTGTGCATTCCATTACTCTCAGTTCTTCTCCATTCCATTTCATTACTTTCTATTCCTTTCCATTCCATTCCACTCTATCCCATTCCTCTATATTTCCTTCCATTTCATTCCATCCCATTCTTCTCCATGACATTCCTCTCCATTCCATTCCTCTCCATTCCATTTCTCTCTATTACTCTCCATTCCTTTGCCTACCACTCCATTCTCTTCCTTTCCATTCCATTCCATACCTCTCCTTTCCTATCCTCTCCATTTCATTCTACTCGTTTCCTGTCCATTCCATTCTATTCCATTCCATTCCATGTCTTCCATTTTGCTTCATTCCATTCCTCTCCACTCCATTCCATTCCATTCCATTCCTAGCAATTCTGATCCTTTCCATTCCATTCCATTCCATTTCATTCGACTGCCCCCATTCCATTCCATTTCTTTCCTTTCGTCTCCATTCCATTCCATTCCATCCCTCTCCTTTCCATTCCATTACTCTCCATTCTGTTCCATTCCTCTCCATTCCAGTCCATTCCATTCCATTCCATTCCTCTCATTCCATCAATTCCATTCCTCTCCTTTCCATTCCATTCCTCTCCTTTCCATTCCATTTCTGTCCAATTAATTCCATTCCATTCCTTTCCTTTTATGTCCATTCAATTCCATTCCACTCTTTTCCATTCATTTCCATTCCATTCCATTCCTATCCATTTCATTCTTCTCCATTCCATTCTGCTCCATTCCATTCCATACTTCTCCATTCCATTCCTTTGCATTCAATTCCATTCCACTCCATTCCATTCCTTTCCAATCCACTCCCTTCCTTTCAACTCCATTCCGTTCCATTCAATTCTATTCCTCTCCATTCCATTCCATTCCAATCCATTCCATTCCATTCTTCTCAATTCCTTTCCATACCATCCCCTCCATTCCATCCATCCCATTCCTCTACATTCCATTACATTCCTCTCCATTCCATTCCATTTCATTCAATTGTATTTCCCCCCATACCTGTCCTTTACACCCTATTCCAGTCCTCTGTATTCTATTCCATTCCATTCCACTCCATTACAATACATTTCTCTCCATTCCTTTCCACTCCACTCTATTCCATTCTACTCCAATCCATTCAATTCCATTCACTTCATTCCATACTTCTCTTTTCCATTCCATTCCACTACATTCCATTCCTTTCCTCTCCATTCCACTACATTCCATTCTATTCCATTCCTTTCTTCTCCATTCCATTCCATTCCTTTGCATTGCATTCCTCTTCATTCCATTCCAATCCTCTCCATTCTTCTCTATTCCATTCCTCCCAATTTCTCTCTATTCAATTCCATTCCATTCCATTCCATTCCATTCCATTCCTCTCCTTTCCTTTCCTCTCGATTCCATTCCATTCCATTCCTCTGAATTCCTTTCCTCTCCATTCCATTACATTCCTTTCCATTCCATGCCTGTCCATACAATCCATTCCATACCTCTCCATTCATCTCCATCCCATTCCAATCCACTCCTCTCGATTCAAATTCATTCCTTTCCATTCCACTCCATTCCAATTCATTCCATTGCATTCTTCTCCTTTCTTTTCCATTCGTCTACATTCCATTACTTTCCATTACTTTCCATTAAATTCCATTCCTCTCCATTCCATTCCTTTCATGTCCATTCCATTTCATTCCTTACCATTCCATTCCATTTCATTACATTACATTTCATCCTACTCCACTTCATTCCATTCCTTTCCATTCCATTCCATTCCATCCCATTCCATTTCATACCTCTCTATTCCATTCTATTCCATTGCATTCGATTCCTCTCCATTCCATTCCATTTCTCTCCATTCCTCTCCATTCCATTACTCTCAATTCTTCTCCATTCCATTCCATTACTTTCTATTCCTTTCCACTCCATTCCTCTCTTTCCCATTCCTCTCTATTCCCTTCAATTTCATTCCATTCCTTTCCTCTCCATTCCGTTTCCCTCCATTCCATTCCACTCCATTCCTCTCCATTCCATTTCATTCCATTCCTTTTTTCATCTCCATTCCATTCCATTCCATTCCTCTCCATTCCATTCTATTCCATTCCTCTCCATTAAATTCCATTCCATCCCATACTTCTCAACTCCATTCCATTCCTCTACATTCTACTCCATTCTGTTCCAATTCATTCCATTCCGTTCCATTTCTTTCAATTCCTTTACATTCCGTTCTATGTCTCTCCTTTCTATCCCATTGCTTTCCATTCCTTTCGAGTCCCCTACATTCCATTCCATTCCATTCCTTTACGTTCATCTCCATTCCATTCCAATTCATTCCTCTACATTCCTATCTATTCCATTCCAA
>NW_007154920.1:0-1050 GCF_000164805.1 Carlito syrichta | reverse complement strand
CATTCCAACCCTCTCCTTTCCATTTCTTCCCTTCCATGTCGTTCATTTCCTTTCCATTCTTCTACATTCCTTTCCACTCCACTGCATTCCATTATACTCCATTCCTTTCCATTCCATTACTCTCCATTCCATTCCATCTCATTCTATTCCTCCTAATTCCATTCCATTCTTCTCCTTTCCATTCCTCTCCATTCCTCTCCATTCCATTCCATTCCACTCCACTCTGTTCCTCTCTATTCCTTTCCTCTCTATTCAATTCCACTCTATTATATTCCATTCCATTCCATTCCATACCTTGCGTTTCCTATCCTCTGCATTTCTTTCCTTTCCGTTTCTGTCCCTTCCATTATAATCCATTATATTCTTTTCCATTCCATTTTTTCCATTCCATTCCTCTCCATTCCATTCCACTCCTCACAATTCAGCTCCATTCCATCCAATTAAAGTCGATTTCATTCTAATCCCCTCCATTCCATTTCACTCTCTTTCATTCCTTTCCTTTCATCTCCATTCCATTCCATTCCTCTCCTTTCCATTTCATTACTCTCCATTCCATTCCATTCCTCTCCATTCCAATACATTCCATTTTATTCCATTCTTCTGCATTCCATTCCATTCTTCTCTTTCCCATTCCATTTCTCATCCATTCCACTCCATTCCATTCCAATCCACTCATCTCCATTCCATTCCTTTCCATTCCATTCTTCTCCTTTCCATTCCATTCCTCTACATTCCATTCCTTTCCATTCCATTCCATTCCATCCCATTCCATTTCATACCTCTCTATTCAATTCTATTCCATTGCATTCGATTCCTCTCCATTCCATTCCATTCCTCTCCATTCCTCTCCATTCCATTACTCTCAATTCTTCTCCATTCCATTCCATTACTTTCTATTCCTTTCCACTCCATTCCTCTCTTTCCCATTCCTCTCTATTCCCTTCAATTTCATTCCATTCCTTTCCTCACCATTCCATTCCCCTCCATTCCATTCCATTCCATTCCTCTCCATTCCATTCCATTTCATTCCTCTCTTTTCATCTCCATTCC
>NW_007154919.1:0-382 GCF_000164805.1 Carlito syrichta | reverse complement strand
CATTGCATTCCTCTCCATTCCATTCCATTCCTCTCCATTCAATTCCAATCTATTCCGATCTTCTGCATTCCATTCCATTTCTCTGCATCCCACTCCATTCCATTCCAATCCATTCCATTCCTTTCCATTCCTCTCCATTCCATTCCATTCCTCTCCGTTCCATTCCATTCCATTCCATTCCCTTCCATTCCATTCCTTTCAATTCCATTCCATTCCATTCCTTTCAATTCCATTCCATTCTATTCCACTCATTCAATTCCAATCCATTCCACTCCTCTTCATTCCATTCCCTTCCTTTCCATTCCATTACATCCCATACCAGTACTCTCCATTGCATTCCACTCTCTTCCATTTCATTCCATTACAAACCACTCCATTTCAT
>NW_007154918.1:0-402 GCF_000164805.1 Carlito syrichta | reverse complement strand
ATTCCATTCCTCTCCATTCCATGACTCTCAATTCTTCTCCTTTCCATTCCATTCCTTTCTCTTCTTTACCATTTCATTCCAATCTATCCCACTACTCTCTATTCCATTCCATTTAATGACACTCTATTCCTCTGCATTCCATTCCATTCCATTCCAATCCATTAATCTTCTTTCATCTCCATTTCATTCCATTCCATTCCATTCCTATTCATTCCATTCCATTCGATTACATTCTATTCCATTCAACTCCATTCCATTCTATTCCTCTCCATTCCATTCCATTTCTCTCCATTCCATTCCATTCAATTCCATTCAACTCCATTCCATTTCATTCCTTTCCATTCCACTCCACTCCTTTCCATTCCAAACATTCCTCTCCATTCCATTCTATTCCATTCAATT
>NW_007154917.1:0-484 GCF_000164805.1 Carlito syrichta | reverse complement strand
ATGACAGATAAAAGGATTTTGCAGAATGTTTGATGGATATGCGGTAGGTCATTCTCAGTGATTTATCACGAAAACAAAGAACAGAGTTACATATGTTCTCCCTCATGAGCTGAACTTGATCAAGTATAGTGCTATAAAAAAGGGATTAGCAGCAGTGGAATGCTGTTTAGAGGGAGGGGTGAGATTGCCAGTGGAGGGATATTGTTAAGGGAGGGAAAGAGGGCCATACCTCATCAACCAGGACCCTGCATAATCAATGTTTGTATATCTAACTCTGAATTGTACCCCATATTTTTTGAAATTAAAATAAATAAATAAATGAAAGCTGTCAAACGTGCAACTGATTTCATTTGTTTCATTCTACCTTTGAATTTTTTTACTATAAATATGGTAACAATTCAGGGTTCAGTATCGAAATGTTCATTTTGCAGGGAATGATTTTTTAAAAGGATATACTACTCCAATTATAACTTATTTTCCTATT
>NW_007154916.1:0-906 GCF_000164805.1 Carlito syrichta | reverse complement strand
TAAAGGCCATTGTTCCACCCAAACTGGTTCATTAGTAGTCCATACAAATTGGGTCAGCAGCTTCAAGAACAACAGCCTCTAGAATAAATTTGGATAGCCAATACCAGACTGGTCTTTTTTTTCTATTATCTGAACCGGTTCCTTCATCCCTTGTCCGTGCGGTGGGCAAACCTTTAGAGGGATCATATCCCATTTGCAGCAGTTGCGCTGACACTCTGTCGTGGGGGCTACACAAGAGTGTACCCATCTGAGCAAGAATGTCTCGTCCCCAGAGTGTAATAGGGATGGAAGGTATGACATAGGGACAAAAAGTTCCTGATGATTGATCATCTGCCCATTTTAAAATCTGAGAACTCTTAGCCACAGAAGGTACTTTACCAATACCAATAAGCCCTGAGGAGGCGACTTGGGTTGGCCACGAAGAAGGCCAGTCTTTTCCAGCAGTACAAGAAACATCTGCCCCAGTATCCAACAAGCCATTAATTTTAACTCCTTGAATAAACAAATCCTTTAAATGCCTAGAAGTAGTGACCTCCTGAATTCAGAAACCAGATTCACTCGACCCAAATCTAGAGTCTCCCCTAGGCTCATTAGTTAGAGACTTTCCCATTTTGTGGTAAGGCAAGAGAAACAACTGAGCTATTTTCTGACCCTTGGTAAACTGGACAGTCTTACTCAGCGGAGCCACAAGCGTTTGAATTTCTCCTGTATAGTTAGAGTCCACAATTCCAGGAAAGAACAGAAACTCCCTGAAGAGACAAAGAACTTCTTCCCAGAATAACCCCCACTATCCCATCAGGGAGGGGGCCTTTTATTCCTGTTGGAATTGGGGTAACTGAAATGTCTGGGGTTAATATTGTGAAGGCGGAGGAACAGAGGTCCAGTCCTGCACTCCCTGGGGTTGCT
>NW_007154915.1:0-422 GCF_000164805.1 Carlito syrichta | reverse complement strand
GCCTTGCACCTGCAGGAAAGTTCCTGCAACTGAGGGAGTCTCTACACTTGATGAAGGCTCCCTGTACCTAAGAGAGACCCCTGCAACTGAGAAAGGGCCCTGCAACTGAGAAAGGGCCCTGCAACTGAGAAAGGGCCCTGCAACTGAGAAAGGGCCCTGCAACTGAGAAAGGGCCCTGCACCGGATTAAGAACCTCTGCACAACAGAAAGAGCTCTTGCACAACAGTAAGAGACTAAACTTGAAGGAAAGCTTTTGCACCTGAAGAGGAGTCCCTTGCCCTGAGGAAGAGTCCCCACACTAGACAAAACCTGAACTTAAGGGAGAGACCTGAACCTGAGGGAGAACCCCTACAGCTGAGGGCCCTGAACCTGAGGAAAGTTCCCACACCTGAGTAAGAGTCCTGTACCTGAGGGAGAGCCTG
>NW_007154914.1:0-343 GCF_000164805.1 Carlito syrichta | reverse complement strand
ACCCATCCATTGGAATGTCACCTAGCTGCGACAAGCATAGAGCCATTAAAAACCCCAGTCACTAATATAGTCTTTTACCAGGTACAGGATAGTCCACCTTACAGTTATAAGCCCAGTCTCTCCATTTTGGTAAGTCAGCATCTTGCCAGATGAGTGACCAGTCCTTTTCCATATCATTGAAAGGCAAGCAGGTATGCTGAGAGGTGGTGAAGCTCTAGTTACATGGCTAGGGGCAGTTCCTCCAGGCACCGGCATCTCCAGCCACCAACCGTCCTTGATATTGTCCTGATAAGTGCCTTCTGAACTCAGAGACTTAAAGGTGGATATTAAGAAAGAAGCCTGG
>NW_007154913.1:0-365 GCF_000164805.1 Carlito syrichta | reverse complement strand
GACAAGCCTTCATCTCTGATGGGTGATACAGTGAGTATACCTGCTACATAATGGGTGCTGTAGGGACTGATTATCCTTCTTGATGGGTGCCCCAGTGACTATCCTTCTTTTGTGATAGGTTTCCAATTAAATGGGCCTCCTCTGAATTGTAACCTCAATAAATAATTCTACTCTGTGGTAGGTGCCATAATTTCTGGGCCATCTCCATAATGGCTGCTCCCATGACTGTCCCTCTTCTGTGATGAGTGTCCCATTTATTTGAAATCCTCCATAATAGGTGCTCCATTTAGAGGGACTGCTATGTGGTTTTTGCCCAGTGACTGGCCCTCCTTCAAAATGGGTGACCTAGTTACAATTCCTCTTTT
>NW_007154912.1:2295-3184 GCF_000164805.1 Carlito syrichta | reverse complement strand
CGTGGTATCACAATACCAGATTTCAAACTTTACTATAAAGCTACAATCATCAAAACAGCTTGGTATTGGTACAGGAACAGGCATATAGATCAATGGAACAGAATTGAGATTCCAGAAGCAAAACCTCAATTTCTCAACCAACTCATCTTCGACAAAGCCCCCACCACCTATCAATGGGGAGAGGAGAACCTATTCAGTAAATGGTGCTGGGAAAATTGGCTGACCACATGCAGAAGATTGAAACAGGACCCCTATCTATCCCCATGCACAAAGGTTAACTCCAAATGGATCAGAGACCTAAATGTAAAACCTCAAACCATAAGAACCTTAGAAAAGTAAGGAAATACTCTCATGAAAATCGGAACTGGCATCCAATTCCTGTACAAAACCCGAAACCCACAGGACTTAAGAGAGAGGATAGACAAATGGGACCTTATTAAACTGACAAGCTTCTGCAAAGCCAAAGAAACCATCAAGAGAGCAGGGAGACAGCCTACAGACTGGGAAAAAGTATTTGCCTACTCTAGGTCTGACAAAGGCTTAACATCCTGGATCTACAAGGAACTGAAGCGTACTGAAAAGAAGAAAACAAACAACCCCATTATAAAATGGGCAAAAGACATGAACAGACACTTCACAAAAGAAGACATTCGAGCAGCCAACAAACACATGAAGAAATGCTCAACCTCACTAATCATCAGGGAGATGCAAATCAAAACCACACTGAGATACCACCTAACTCCAGTCAGAATGGCAATTATCAACAACTCAAAAAATGACAGCTGCTGGAGAGGGTGTGGTGAAAGGAACACTTCTACACTGTTGGTGGGAGTGTAAACTAGTGCAACCTCTGTGCAAGCAGTGTGCCGATTCCTAAAAGCTCCTAAAA
>NW_007154912.1:0-1664 GCF_000164805.1 Carlito syrichta | reverse complement strand
AATAAAAAATACTGATTAACGAAAAAAACAAAGAAAGTAATGCTCAAACTAAAATAACAGGGTTAGGGAATCAAAGGCCCCTGTTATGCAGATGATGTCTCATGGGTGGCAGCCCTCAGAGAGCATGTGGTGCTATACCTGAGTCAGGTTGAAATGTGATACCTTATTGCCACAATAAAGTCTGTTTAGTCAGTCTTATGATCCCTATTGTAATGTTAATGCCAGTCTGTTGAGCCTATACAGACTATTTTACTAAAGTCTGGCTCAAAACCCACCAGCCCTCATCCATATCAATTCTTCCTCAACAGTAGAATCAAAGAACAAAGACATGTTAGCAGAGGCAGATTAATAAGAGCAAAGTTTTGGTACACATCACATCTGGGGATGATAAGGGGCCAAAACATTAAGTGGAAGTGGAGCAACTGCCAACAGAAAAGACCTTCTCCCAGGCCAAAGACTTGAGAGATCTGGCCCAAAGCTTGGGTCATCCAGGTTAACAGTCAAGCCAGAGAAGGTCCAGCTTATGGTACATGTAGGTCCCTTCTAGTCCATGGTGAAATGTCTCTACTTTAATATCTCCCAACTAAACTCCTCGCTCTATGATTCCCCATAATACACACATACTCATACATATGTGCACATGAAACACTTGAGGTTTGGTGGTCCCTGTCTTACACATTATAATTAGAACAGGTAAAATATGTCTTAAAAGGACTGAGTACCTTTCTCCTATACCAATACCCTATCACAGAAGCTGTAGGTAGAGATACATTTTCTCATTGTTTAATGAGATCTGTGAGAAGAATCATTCATGAAATGGTGGCTACTGTAGCTCTAACCGGGTGCAATGGTGTTTCCCCCCCCCATGGTTGTCTTGCATCCTTTATTTCACAAGCACCATTGTTCTGACAAGGAGTCTCTAAAAACAAGTATTTTATCAACAATGCTGTATACTCTTAAGTCACAAGGAACAATCTGGCTGGTTGGTTCACCGCTGTTTTGGCTTAGAAACTAGAGAACTTCCCACAGATTCACAGTGATATTCTCCATGATAATACCTGTGTTTAGCAACAGGGCCTCAGGGTTTCCGGGTGAACTGGAGACCATTCCTGCATACAGAGGGAGACTGGAAGAGACAGTCTTGGAAAGAGGGGTAGTATCTACAGCACTGGAGTCAAAAATTGACTTGGAATTGCATTCCATGAGAACGGAAGTCACTGGAGGAACCCATAATAGAAAGCCTTGTCAAAACAGGGCACTAGAGAGACAGGATCCCTACTGTTGCCTATCAGGTATCCTAAATTTGGGGTAATAGTAGATTTCCAGCCATAGGATGTTTACAACTTGTTGTGGGGCTGGAGAAATGAGTGTAGGAGGGCAGATGCAGACCAGTGACTTTTCAGGGTGCCACTGAACCGCACATAAATTTGAATAGGGGAAAATAAGAGTGCGGTCACTCTGAAGCTGGGGATGGATCTGAGAGTTATAACTTAAAAAAAGGAACACTGTCATGTAAATGATCCCAGGGTGTGAAGTGGGCTGCAAGGTCAAGGGAGAAGCTGTGTTAGCTGAGATGCTAGAAATGACTACTGTGGAACTGATAAGCTTGCAAGAGGTAGCACGGGTTATGGTGGAATGGACTATTCCAGGGGTGAGGAAGAAAA
>NW_007154911.1:0-408 GCF_000164805.1 Carlito syrichta | reverse complement strand
ACTTCTGTGATTTGTGTCATAGTGACTAGCTCTCCTCTGTAATGCATGTTTTTGTGGTAGACCCTTGTATTTGATGGGTGTTGCAGTGACTGCCCCTCCACTAGATGTGTGCCCTATTGACTGGTCCTCCTGAGTGATGGGTGCCCCAGTGACTGTCTCTTCTCTGTGATGCTTATTTCAGTGACTAGTCCTCTTCTATAATTGGTGCCTCTTCTATAATTGGTGCCTCTTCTATAATTGGTGCCCCAACTCACAAATGTGATGGATGACCTCTGACTAGATATCCTCAAAATGGTTGTCCCTGTGACTAGTCTACTTCTGTGATAGGTACCTCAGTGACTATTTGGCCTCTGTGATGGCTGCCCTAGTGACTGGGATTCCTATGTGACCAATGCCCATGTGATGAGT
>NW_007154910.1:0-406 GCF_000164805.1 Carlito syrichta | reverse complement strand
TGACTGTCTCTTCTCTGTGATGCTTATTTCAGTGACTAGTCCTCTTCTATAATTGGTGCCTCTTCTATAATTGGTGCCTCTTCTATAATTGGTGCCCCAACTCACAAATGTGATGGATGACCTCTGACTAGATATCCTCAAAATGGTTGTCCCTGTGACTAGTCTACTTCTGTGATAGGTACCTCAGTGACTATTTGGCCTCTGTGATGGCTGCCCTAGTGACTGGGATTCCTATGTGACCAATGCCCATGTGATGAGTCCTCCTTTTTAATGCATGTCTCAGTGACTGGCGCTCTTCTGTGATAGGTGCCCCAGTGACTGTCCTCCTCTGTGATAGGTGTCTCAGTGACTAGCTCTCCTCTGATTGGTGTCCCAGTGACTGGCACTCCATCTATTTGGTGGCACC
>NW_007154909.1:0-639 GCF_000164805.1 Carlito syrichta | reverse complement strand
CTTGTTTGCCAGCTATTTATGTCAGCTAGATAGCCAACTAGCTAGTCAGATAGCTATTTATGTCAGCTAGAAAATCTGCTAGTTACTTAGCTAACTAGTCTACTAGCAACTCAGATATCTGGTCAGACAACTAGTGGACTCACTCTCATTTCATCAGTTCAGCTAATTAGTTGGCTCACTCTACTGCAAACTGGTCAGCAAACTATATGACTCCCTCACCAGACAACAGGACAACTAAATTGTCAGCTTGCTCGCAGGACAACAGGTCAGCTAACTTGTTGGCTTGCTCGCCAGCTGACTAGTTATGTCAGCTCACTGGTCAGCTCGCAATCTGGCTGACTAGTTAAGACCGCTCACATGTCGGGTCACTCACTGACCGACTAGTTAATTTAACTAACCAGTAGGTTCATTCACCAGCTGACTAGTTAACTCTTCTGAGCATTTGGCTCACTCACTAGCCAACTAAAGTTGGCTGGCCAGTCAGCTCACTCACTGGCTGAGTAGTTAAATCAGTTGACCAGTCGGCTCACTTGCCCGTCAAATAGTTAAGACAGCTGGCCAGTTGGCTCACTTGCCAGTCAATTAGTTAAGTCAGCTCACCTGTGGGCTCACTCGTTGGCCTACTAGTTAAGTAAGCTA
>NW_007154908.1:0-6538 GCF_000164805.1 Carlito syrichta | reverse complement strand
GTCGCTAATATTCCCTTTCCCAACTAGAATTTGGCCATTTCTAGGAAATGATTCTATCATATTAGTTTTCCAGCGCCTAGCAGAGTGCTGAACCCAGAGAGAGCATTCGTGAGGTGATGAATCGATGGGTGAGCATAGTTAGACTCTTGCTAATCCTACATGTTTGGCTATAAAATACAAGATTCTCAAGTTGAGATGTCTCCTAATGGTGTTTCCCAACTTTAAGCTTGCAGCAAGTACAATTATTTCTGTCTTTCTGGAGCTGTAGTCACACATATAGACAGCCTACATAGTTTTGTGCAAATAGAATCTTCCTCTAGTATGTAGCAAAAAACATCCATCTAACCTGTATGTTTATTCATTAACAGAAGAGCTCTCTTTTCCCCAAAACATGAACTGATGCTGAATGCCAGTCTGTGAAACAGATCAACAGGGACAGTTCTGGTGGGGGCCCAGGCCCTTATCCACGTGGTCTCCCTGTATAGCACCACAACTGTAAGTCCTGGGTTATTTTAGCAGCCTTGGAAGCACCTGCATTGATAAGAGCAAGGAAATCCCATGTCTCCTCAAGACTCCACACAAATATGCGTTATTCCTCCTTCCTTCTTTTGTTAGTAGTGTGGGCTCTTCTGGGGATGTGTCCTGGCTTGGAAAAACTCAGGGGAGCTAGCAAGCCTGGTTAGGGGACTAAGAGCAAAAACATTAAGACAGCCATGATGAATTGTTGTCCTTAACTGTCCAGTTCCATATCTTTCCTTTTGACTTAATTTCGAACCATTTTACGAGGAGGCATTAAGACACACACACGTGTGTGTGTGTGTGTGTGTATATATATATAGTGTCATGTACTTTATTAGGGTGTTATATGCATTCCCACATTTACATTGGGTGGTAGGGACTAGTATCATACCCATTTTATAGATGATGGAGCAAAAGCATAGAGAGGTGATTCCATTTGCCTAGGGCTACAAGGAGACAGAGACCTAGAAACCAGGTGTGATTTTCATCCTGTACCTCCAGATGAAGTGGGGAGGGGAGGTAGTGATGAGTTCCTTCACAACCCATTTGGTGTTTTTCACCAGTAGCTTTTGAGAGTGCTCCCAGGTGGACTCTGGCAGGTCCCTGGGAAGTGGTGTCCCAGCCTCCTGATTTATTGAGATTGCAGCTTGGTTGATGGCTGGTCAGTGTGAAGCGCATGCTGATAAGGAGGCACTGCCGGCCGTGTGGGCCTGGGAGGCTGCTCTGCCCAGGAAACGGCTTTTCTTGTCTGTCTCAGTGATGGATGGTGCTGGTACCTAGTGAGACAGTGTCAATCAATCCCCAGTTCCTGGTGGACTGCTCTGAGCCAGGTACTGTTGTAGGTGCTAGGATTTAGCAGTGAGTGTGACAGCCATGGCCTGCAAGGTCAGTAGAGGGAGGGCTGGTGTTAGCCCCCAACTACCCCTTTGGCTAGATGACTTTGCACGGTGCATACAAGGGCAGCCTGACCTTCACCTCACAGAGTTGACCATCAAAAGATAGAAAATGGCCAGGTGTGGTGGCTCAAGCCTGTAATCCCAGCACTTTGGGAGGCTGAGGAGAGATGATTACCTGTGCCCACAGGTTCGAGACCAGCCTGGACAACATGATGAAACCTCGTCTCTACAATAAATCAAAAAATTAGCTGGATATGGTAGCACATTCTGGTAGTTCTGATTACTTGGAAGGCTGAGGCAGAAGGATCAATCAAGCCCAGCAGGTCGATGCTGGGGTGGCTGTGAGTATGCCACTGCACTCCAGCCTGGGCAATGAAGTGAGACTCAAATTTAAAAAAAAAGAAAAGATAGAAAAATACAAACACCTACTAAGTATACCATTATTATAAGCATGGCAAGGGAGGCTGGGAATGAACAAAAAAGGAAACTGGGACCTGTTGGGAAGAGTCAGGAAAATCTAGAAATAATATTTGATCTGTGATCAGAGAGATAAGCAGGAGTAAAAATGTGTGTGCGGGGGGCAGGTACAACGTGTGAGAGAAGTATGGGCAGAGCCTGGAAGCCAAGCAGAGGGGAAGGCTTTCAGGAGGCAGCAGCATGGTGCTCAATGTCCTAGAAGCACAGTGGGAGCCCCATGAGCAGTGGAGCAGCATGTAACCCGAATAAAACTAGGTGGCCTGAAGTCCAGTCCCAGTTGACATTGTGCCAAAGAGAAACAAATCAGAGCTCAAAACAAAGCTGGGAAGAACGACATGTATGTTTCCTGAGGAACTCTTAGCAAGACTGAAATAGGGAATCATCAGTCAAATTGTCCAAAATTCATCTTCAGTCATCTCTTTTCTAGAGTCCTGAGAGGTACTATGCAGAAAACAATGTTTTGACTCCAAATGGAGGACGGAGGAGGGAGGAAGTCTGTATGATTCTTCTCTCTCTTTCTTGTTTTAGTCATACCTGAGTATCTTAGAGACAAATTAGACATTGATTGTTCTTTGAAGATCAATCTGCTAATAACATTCACGGGGTCTACATGTGAGGTTCCCTCTTCCCCCCATTGTGTGCAAGTACAGCAATGACAGATTATTCTTTTTTTGTTTTTGAGGTCTCACTCTGTTGCCCAGACTGGAGTACAATGGCATGATCATAGCTTACCACAGTCCCTCAAACTGCCTCCCAAGTAGGTGAGACTACAGTTGTGCACCACCACATCCAATTTTTTTTTAAATTTTAGAAACAAAGTCTCACTATGTTGCCCAGGCTGGTGTTGAATTCCTAGGCATGTGATCCTCCCACCTTGGCCTCCCAAAGTGCTGGGATTATAGGTATGAGCCACTGCGCACAGACCAGATTATTCTTAAGTGTCCTCTCTAGCCTTTTGCATTAAGTTGACAGTGAAGAGAGGTGCTGTGATCCATGTTCCTTTCTTGAGTTAGGTTGTTCTCTCCTTCCTGCAGACAATGAGGAAAATACACACATAGAGCCTTGGAGGCTGTGCTACGTACACTGAACTTTTTCTTAACAGGAACAGTGGAGGGTTTTTTACAATAAATAAAAACCTGTTTATTTTTTATTTAGGCTGTACAATGTGATTTTATTTTTATTATGTATTGAGAAATTATAGTTGTGTATATTTATGAGGTGTAATATAGTGTTATGATTTTTAGTACAATGTGGAATTATTTTATTCAGAGAAGAAATGTGATCAGATCTGTAATCCTAAATGAGATTTTACATTTCTAAACTCATCATGAAGTTTTCCTAAGTCCAGCAGAAGCTATCTTTCCCAACACAGCAGACACGACTTCTCCTAAGTGGACCCTATCACGTGCCTTGTCCCCTGGCTCTACAGCAGGTTTCTCAATTTCAGCCTTATCAACAGTTTGGACCAGATAATTTTATCTTGTGGATAGTTGTGCTGTTCACTGTAGGATGCTTACTTGTATCCTTGGCCTTGACTTATTAGATGCCAGTAGTATCCCTCTTATTGTGACAACGAAAAATATCTTTGTATTGCCAAGTGTCCTCTGATTGTAGAGGACAAAATTGCCCTGCTGAGAAGCACTGCTACACAGTGCAATATTCACATTTTTTCATGGGAAATAATTTAAATTGCATCTATCCAGGACATGCAGAAGACTCAGTTTCCATGGATATTAACAATTTTACCCTTCTATTTAAGTTCCTGTGGATTTTGTTCTTTTGTTAGTCAGAGTCAAGGCTCTTGTTAACCCCTCAACCACATCCTGCGAGTCCTATTGAGCCCTATCCCATTTACCTGATTGGTCTCTCTTTAACTTGAATGAGCTCCCCTTTCCCATAGCCTTGTGGGTACCATTCAGAATGTTGTGGTCATATTAAGGCTTGGTTGAAGAAGGTATTGGGTAGCCATGTCAAGACAAACACATAATCTTTTGCTTGAAACTGAGACCCTTCATGATTTACTGGAGATGTATCTAGACTCCTAAATTGTTTGATATTTTTTCACAATTGACCTTGACCATAAATAACCTTTGGATGATAAGTGAAAGAATTCATATTTCTAAGGCAGAAAGCCAACCTGAGTGCTTTCTGAAAGGAGGTCTATTGTGTTTGCCGGGGAAAAGGAGGTTCGGGCATACCCCTGACTGACTATGTGATTCATATCACAACTCTCTTAATAAAGGAACCAGGCTTGGGTTTCTGTATTCCCAAGCTCCCCTTGCTCACTAATTTCTCTTCAGAAGAAGAGCCCGTGGCCCGGCTGCCACCAAGTACCTAGGAGGGAACTTGTTGGAGTTTGGTTCATTGGAACAGAAATGACAGAATGTCAATTTCCTTCCTAACTGCATGTCATCATCAGGAATCAAATAAGCAATTACATGAAGCTAAATTGAATTTATTTCAGATTCAGATGGACAACCTGCACCTAGGTTGCTCCACCAAGGGGAAACAGTCACTCTGACTACATATATAATAAGTCTGTGGGTGGTGGGTCTTTGAGCTACACTGCTTGGTTCCTTCTCAGGGTCAGCCTGGCTGAAACTGTCACTGGAAGCTTTCCACCTGGCCTTTCTGCATCCACCCTCTTGATTTCGCATCCATTGGTTACCCTGAGTCTAGAGGTGCAAAAGGTAGCAAGTGTGTGCCTCTAATAGTAGGATTTTAGGTATCAAGATATGGGAATATATCCATATAAGATCTGTCCTTTCATCAGTGACTTCTCTCCCTGGGGCTCCATAAAGCCTCTTTACAATTGGTCCATCCAGGTAACATGGTACCATTTGAAGTCAAAGAAAAGAGAAGAAGATAAAAAGAAGAATCTTTAAAAGTCACTCACTAGATGACATGCTAGATTAGCTCATTTAAAGTAGCTCTCTAAAATAGATATTATTATTGTAATAGTTCTCTACAATTTTGCAAAATCTTAGAGATGATTCTGTCCATATATTCATGTCCTCATCTATATTTCCTGACTTCCTGCATATTCGTTTGGGACCATGTGACTTATTCTGGCCAATAGACTGTAAGCAAAAATGATAGGTGTCACTTCCTGGCCAAGGTAGTTAAGAGGTTCCCTCCTTCTTCTCTTCTATTGCTGCAAAGGTGGAGACATGTTGTCCTCATGCTGCAGCCCCAAAGTGGCAGAGGGTCCTATTAATTATACTCACACCATCATATGTGAAAGTGTTTTTAGAACACTGATACTTGTACCTTCTCCAGTATTCTGTCAAGTTTACTTCCAGCTTCTTCTTGCACACTATCAGTACCAAGGAACTCATCACTTCTTGAAAACCTTATATGTGGTTGACCTCTGTCTCCAACAGTCTCCAGCCTATCCTTGATAGCCACACAGATCAAGGCAGTATCAAGTAGGATCCTTGCTCTTTAACAGAAACCTTTCTCAGTATTTGACATAGGTGCATTTTTTCCCAGGACTTTCCCTTTTCCCAAGCCTAGTTCTTTTAGCTGTTCCTTTGGTTTGCTTGATGTTGGGTTCACTCACCTCTCATATATTACAAACAGGAGAGCAGATGCCCACAGAAGGCAAGTGGTATGTTGAAACATTCATTACTCCTTAATGACAGAACTGGGCGTTGAACCATCTGAACTTCACAAAGAGAGGATTTGTATCTGTTTAGTTCACTCATTGTTGTTTCCCAGAACAGTATCTGGCACACAGTATGTGTCCAATTAATATTTTTTGAGCAAAAAATGAATCCAAGAATTCTAACTCTCATTTTTTTACAATAGAAAGAAATTAATAATCATAAATTTTATGCTGAACTCCTGTCTTGGAACTGTTGGGTATAAAACATTATAACATAGCTGCAATTCAAATGAAGCACATATCAAATAGACTTGGGTTTATAAGAAACTTGACAAAAATTTACATATATGTATGTAAAAAATTATTAAAGATGGCAGTGAAGACATGTTTGAACATTCCACCTCTGATTCTCATCCTTTAAACATCATTAGCATGTACTAAAGCACTTCTCATGGAAACTGTTCCAGATGCCCTGCATTCTAATTCTCTTCACCAATATCATGGTGACCTCAAAAACCTTATTAAGACACATATACATGGGGGTATATTTCAATAGTTTGGATAATAGCTTTATGGATTAAGTCTCAGTGAAATAAGTATGTGTCTGGCTTTGACATTAAAACTGTTATTTGCATTTTTCTGAGAGGTGGCATTACAATGAAAGTAAACTTTTCTTTTAAAAAGATAGATACTAAGATGAAAATGAACACTGGTTAATAAAACTACATACAGATATACCCTTACATGATGCCATGTGTCTAAGCAATAGTTAAAATGCCTCTGCCTTGTCAGGAATCTCCTACCCCCCAGCAGATGGGGTGACATCTCTCTGAGAAACACATAGTTGGGGGGTGTGCAGATCCCAGACCTGGCATTAGTTGTTGTGTTCCACCGTTTCATTATGTGTAAAATGAGAATAAGATGAAATTCTTTTTGTTAAGTTTTAGAACTCTTAATATATGCCATGTTCTGAAAGTTTAATTACTTTTTACAATTAAAGAGTGAGGAGTCACTAGCTAGCTAGTTATCTGAGTGGCTA
>NW_007154907.1:0-8840 GCF_000164805.1 Carlito syrichta | reverse complement strand
ATGATAAGGGGTTATTTAAACACCTGCTAAGTGGGTGCTGTGCCACCTATGACCTACAGCATGAGCCAGGGGAGTAGGCAAGACGCTTGGCTCACCATGTCCAGATAAAAATCTAATGCAACAATTAAGAATCACTTTGTCAGCTGGATTCGGTGGCTCAGCCTGTAATCCCGCGCCTTTGGGAGGCTGAGGTGAGTGGATTGCCTTAGCCCGTGGGTTCGAGACCCGCCTGGACAGCAAGACCTCATCCCTACAATAAATACATTTAAAAAAAAAATCAGCTGGGCATAGTAGTGCATGCCAGTAATTCCGGCTACTTGGAAGACTGAGGTGGAAGGATCGCTGGAGCCCAGCAGGTTGAGGCTGTGGTGGCCGTGAGTGGCCACTGCACTCTGGTCTGGGCGACAGAGTGAGACTCCAACTCAAAAAAAAAAAAGAATCACTTTGTCAATTTCTATTCTGAGTCAAATCTCTATGGCCCACCCAACCTCAGAATCAGTCTCCATGGAGTTTACCAGGGATACTCAGTGGTCCAACCAACCATCTCAGGAAGGCAGGGGAGCCACACATCTCTCACTCCTCTTTAAGTCTGCCACAGAGTCGATAACCCTGCCTTGGGTCAGCATAGCTTAATACCACTCTTGTTTTCATAGAAAAGCCTCAATTTTTCTCTAAGAAAATTTCCAGTCTGGGCAACATGATGAGACCTTGTGTCTACAAGAAATATAAAATAATTAGCCAGGTGTGGTGGCCCATACCTGTAGTCCAGCTACTCAAGAGGCTGCGGTGGGAGGATTGTCTGAGCCCATGATTTGAAGCTGCAGTGAGCCATGATTGCACCACAGCACTCCACACTCCAGCCTGGGTGACAGAATGAGACCCTGTGTCTTAGGAAGAAAGGAAGTGAGAGGAGGAGAGGGAAAGGGAGGGGAAGGGAGAGGGGAGGGCAGGAGAGGAGAGGAGAGGAGAAAAATGCCTATTCTTCATTGTATATAGCCTCGATGAGAATGTCAGTCAAACCGTTCTACCTCCCCTGGCCTAGGGATGGTAAGTGATTCAAACTGAGTCAGTCAGGTACCCTCCCCCAGGAACGTACACCTGGGTGAAATGGTTCAAGGGCAGAACACAGTTGGAGCAGATTTCTTCTGACAGTGGGATCTCAGCAAGGGACCCCTCCCTGTCTGGGTCCAAAGTGCTTTCATTTTCATCCCTGCTGGAACTAGGTGCTGCACTTCTCCTTGGATTCTGGGTCTTCCTCCTCCCCCTCCTCCTCTCTTTCCTCCTCCTCCTCTTCCTCCTCCTCCTCTTCCTCTTCTTCCTCATCTTTCTCCTCCTGTTCATTTTCATCCTAGTAGATGCTTTTTTTTTTTAACTTAAGTGAGCCAGAGTTGACTTCTGATGTTTCCAAGCACAGAGCCAACTGACTTAAGTAGTTTAATGCTTTGCTACTCAAAAGTATGATCACAGGCTTGTGTGTCACATGGGAGATTATTACAAATCCAGAATCTTGGACTCCACCTGGGTCTACTGAATCAGAATCTGCATTTTATCCAGATTCCCAAGTGATCCGTATGCATGTTTAAGCATAGAAATCATTGGCTTGTTGGAATTTTTGTCTTGTTTTATTTGTTTGTTTGTTTGCAGAGATAAGATCTCACGATGTTGCCCAGGCTGGTCTTGAATTCCTGGGCTCAAGGGATCCTCCTTGAGAGCTAAATAACTTGCAAGTTCTTCCCTCAAAAAGGTCACAGGTTAATAGCAGAGCAAGAGATGGAAACTAAACATCCACAACGTTGTATATCCCCATTCTCTGGCTTACACCACAGGGGTAGTAACAGTACCTATTTCACTTACATCACAGGGGTAGTAACAGTACCTACAAGCACCAATTAAGTGCTTGCAATTGATCAGGCATGGGTCTAAGATCTTAATACAGACTGCTTGATTTAACTCTCAAAACAATGGTAGGAGGTAAGTGCTTTCTTTATCCCCTTTTGACAGATGGAGAAAAGGAGAAAAGGAGGCTACAGTGCAGCCCAAGAGTCTGTATTTGTAAGGGATCAAGCATTCCTTCTTCTATATACTGCCCCACCCCCAAAACACACACCAGGCTGGTCTTGAACTCCTGGGTTCAAGGGATCCTCCTGCCTCAACCTCCCTAAGTGCTGGGATTACAAGCAAGAGCAGCCTAGCCCAGCCAGAAGCACTGGCTTAATGGTAAACCACTTGGACTCTGGATTGCAAAAAGCCACACCTTTGTCCTTAAGAAAGCCACATTTATTTCCTTCCCTCCTAAGCAGGGATACTCTCTCTGCCTCATTAGTTTATTTATTCCTTCACTCACCCGCCAAATATTTATTGACTCAAGGGCACTATCCTAACAACTGGAGATAGAACTAAATAACTTGCAGGTCCTTCCCTCAAAAAGGTCACAGGCTAATAGCAGAGCAAGAGATGGAGACTAAACATCCACAACGTTGTATACCCCATTCTCCCACTTACACCACAGGGGTAGTAACAGTACCTACTTCATCAGGCTTTGTTAGAGTTGCCCTTTTACAAACTCATGTTAAAATAAAGCAAGTGCCTACACATAACTGATCAATAAGTATTAGATACTATTAGTAGTTATTTCAAACACCATGCCTACACGTAACTGATTAATAAGTGTTAGATATAATTAGCAATTATTTCAAGCACCATGACTGGGGTATGTGTTCTACTGGCATACATTTCTGAAATGCTTGCAATTGATCGGGCATGGGTCTAAGATCTTAATACAGATTGCTTGATTTAACTCTTAAAACAATGGTAGGAGGTAAATGCTTTCACTATCCCCATTTGACGGATGGAGAAAAGGAGGCACAGCTACAGTGCTGGTACAGAGGTGAGGATGATAAACTCTCTTGGTGTGTGTTTTGGGGGTGGGGCAGTATATCGAAGAAGGAATACTTGATCCCTTACAAATGCAGACTTGGGCTCCTCCTCCTCCTCTCTCTCTCCTCCTCCTCCTCTTCCTCCTCCTCCTCTTACTCTTCCTCCTCCTCTTTCTCCTTCTGTTCATTTTCATCCTCCTCTTCCTCTGCGTCCTCCTCTTCTTCTTTGCCCTCCTTTTCCTCTGCCTCTTCCTCCTCTTCTATCTCCTTCGCCTTTTCCTCTTCCTCCCCTCCCCTTCCATAATATGAATGACGAAGAGTGCATCAGGTTGGAAAAGGCACCACAGAGAGGCAACAGCAGTTGCAAACGATGGAGGCGTGAGGAGTTAATAGGATGAGAGATGTGGATGGATATGAAATGTCAGACTGCTCTGGTTCTTGGGGCCTAATGAACATCCCTTGCACACACATTCTGGGAATTTGAGCTGGACCTTCAGCAACACCACTGATTTGCAATGGGCAAGACATGTAAGGGGTTGTTGCCTCCATACCTGGTAAAAGATAGAAAAGCTGGAAAAATAGAGAAAACAACGAATGCTTTTGCCTCTCCCCTCTAGGAGCACACAGACTTAAATGAGCTCATCCAGGCAGAGAACTCTGCACACCTTTGATGGGCAGCTCTGAATAGAGGCATGTACTGCATGGTCTGAGACAAGATGCCAGTGTTAGGTGCTCTGCTCTGCCTTTAACTAGCTGTGAATGCCTCAGGCTCTTGGACTTTCTCTGGCTTAGCTCTGTTTCTGTGACCCCACACAGGGCTTGGCATGCCAGCAGATACACCAAATATGTCTGTTGCATTCCCTCCATCCATTAGATGATTTTATTGGTTCAGTTCAACACTGAGCCTATCTTGTGAGTCTTTACAATTCCAGTAGATGAAGTCAGATCTGCAGAAGCCTGGATCCTCTTTATCCTTCAAGTTTCAACACTACTGTCACCCCATTCAGATGTCCCCCTTGACCATTTGATTCAAAAGACTCTTCTCATACCCCAGTCATTGGCCACCATCACCCGACTTTATTGTCTTCACAGGTTTTAGTATCTGTACTTCCTACTTGAATATTGCCAAATTCCTCTGATAAATATGAGCTCCAGAATCCTTGTTTGTTTCCTATACCATAATATTCACAGAAGCTAGGACAGTGCCTGTGACACTGCAATTGTGGGAGGAAATGAAATACATTTTTAAATGGCAAATAAAGGAATAACTTCTTTTCTAACAATAATTTTTACACATGTACCTCATTTTGTAGTCACCAAATAAATGAAAATCCAGTAGTATATTCTTAAATGATTTAGAAGATTCTTCCACTCGAAATTCCACCAAAGAATTCTGCAGGCTGCTCCACGAGGGCACAAAGGGACAATTTCACCCACCTTATTTCAGTAGCACTACAGGTATAAAGGAAGCATGAATTGCCTTTGGAAACTGCTCAGACACTTGTCTCAGTTTGGGTCCTCTGAGAAATGTTGAGTTGGAGTCTGGGTCACAAACTGTTTATTAGAAGCTAGGCCCTGCAAAATGAAGAGGAAGAAAGCAAGTTAGGAACAGAAAGAGGTGAGACTGGCAACTTGGGCATCCGGCAGGGAGCTCTGAAGTAAGCAATAGGTCACATCAGAGTGACTCAAGTGGGGCCAAGATGCCAGTGCCACAGTTTATATCCCTGCTTCATGGAGTCTTGGACTGAAAGTGCCCCAGGAATGGTGTGACAGGGGGCCATCTCTGCAACAGAGGCAGATCTTGAAGGATCCCACAGTTGATGGCCCTCTGCAAGCCACATATTCCTAGAGCAAGATAACAAGTCTTTCCTTAAAGAGGCACCTGGGCAAGGCACCTTCTAGGCAATTCAAGCTTGTGAATTTCAAGTTCAAACCAGGACTCACAGGAGTCTGGCTTCCGGGTGTCCACTGAGTTCTTGCTGTCTTCTAAGATGAGCCACAAATAGTCCAACTCCTAAATTAGAAGTCACGTCCTGCAAGTGCTTGCTGACTTGGCAGTAACAACACTGATAATTTCACAAATAATGATGTTATCTGAGGCAAATTTGCATTAGATCAGTTACCACTCCATTTCAATGCCATCTGAGTAGCTTTCAGTGTTTATTTCAGTTCACCTATTTTTAAACCAAAGCTCTCAGGCTTCTGAACCCCAACTATGAGCATACCTTCCTTTTCCAGTCCTTGATAGCATCTGACTCACATTTTGAACTAGAGAATGATTTTACTATCACCCCACCCACCTCTTCTCAATTCCCTTACTCTGTGTCCTTTAGTTGGGGAAGGGGTAGTGGTTGTTCAGCTACAAGAGTCGTCAACTTAAGGCTCAGAAAAGAAAGAAGGAAATATTGCTATTTTAGGCAAATGAAAGATTAGCTTAAACTGTGACAGAGGAATGCTTGAGTTGGACTGGAGAATATTTTCCTTTTGAAAAAGGGTGTTGGATGTAGGTGGGACTGGACTGTCAGGAGAAGTCATTAAACCCCATGTGGCTGGTGTTATGGGTTACATTGTGTGACCTCCAAATTTATATGCTGCAGGACCTGAGAATGCGAACTTATTCAGAGACAGAGTCTTCACAGAGTTAACCAAGTTGAAGCACGGTCATTAGGGTAGATAATAATCCAATATGACTAGTGTCCTTATACAAAGGGCAAATTTGGACACAGAGACAGACATGCACAGAACAAATACTACATGAAGAGGCACAAGGAGGAAATGGCCATTGTTATGGGTTCAATGTGTGTGCCTCTCAAAATTCATATGTTGAAGCCCTTGCCCCCAATTATGGTATTTGGAGGTAGGGTCTTTGGGAGATCATTAGGTTTAGATGAGATTATGAGGATGAGACCCATATGATGGGATTAATACCCTTATAAGAAAATAAAGAGGGAGAGAGCCGTGTCTCTCCCTCCATGGGCATCCACCAAGGAAAGGCCATGTAAGGACATGGCAAGAAGGTGACTGTCTACAAACTAGGAAGTGAGCCCTCACCAGACACAAAATCAGCTGACTTCCCAGACTCCAGAGCTGTGAGAAATAACTTCTTGTCTGTAGAAGCCACCCACTCTATGGTATGTTGTTATAGCAGGTCAAGCTAAGACAGCCATCTACATGCTGAGAAGAGAAGTCTTGAAATAGACCCTCCCTCATATCCTTTAGAAAGGATCAACCTTGCTGACACCTTGATTTTAGATATTTAGCCTCCAGAACTTTAAGTTGGAGAATTTTGGTGGTATGAGACACCCAGTTTGTGGGAATTTGTTCCAGCAGTCACAGCAAACTAACCCAGTTGGGCTAGATTAGGAAAAGACTAGGTGATCTCTCTGAACTGTCCTACATTGAGGGTGACGCTCAGCACACATAGAAATTTGGAGACCACAGCTCTTCTGTAGTGTAGGGGATTCAGGAAGAAGTGAGAGAAGAGACTCCTTCTCCTCCTCTGCTTCCTTTCCAGCATTAGCTTCAACTTTTTATCCCCCACCCTCGGATCTCTCTAAGTCTATTAAACAGTAGATGTGCTGGTGATGGTGCAAGGCATCCTGCATTTCAGTGTCCTTGTATATCAAACAGGAGTCAAACAATAGTCAAAGTAGAAGGGTTGTTGAGCAGAATCCGTGGGATAGCACATGTGAGGTTCAGGCACAGAGCATGCTCTCAGTGAACAGAAGCCATCACCACCCTTACTGTGTTGAGCAAGAACTTTGCACTAAACTTCATCATTATCACTAATCACTATAATTAATTATCATAAATTATGAGTAATTATTATTGAGTAATTGAGTAATTTTTATTATTGGCAAGCAAAAGTTCACCTCAAACCTCCCTGTCACTCATGGGATATGTCATGAATCACACAAGCCTGGGTTCAAAGCTTGGCTCTGCAATTTATGGGCAGTGGAGCTTGGGAAGGAAGCCTAAGGAATCTGAGAGGGAGGAGTTGGAAGTCCAAAAGTTGCTGAAAATCTTTACGGGGGTGGCTGGGGCTGTGGAACAGACCAGCCCTGATGAGGGAGGAATACGTGGGGGAAGAAGGTAGGAATCACAGAATCCAAGGGTTTTCAAACATCTGGGTACCTGAGGAAGAGACCCAGTGATCATTTTGTTTTCTACACCCCCCCCCCATTGGTTAGTATTGAAGATAGAGCTTAGTCCCTCATAACAAGCTCCTTACTCTTGATTTTCTTGTTGGGGATAAGGAAACAAACATCTTCAAAGCCAGTAGGGATCAGGAAGTATGTCAACTATTGTGATAACCACAGTTTATTTTGTGTGTGTGCGTAATGTTGGTTTATGTCCTACTCTGTGTTACTTTGTTAACTTTGCTAACCACCTTGGATGTATTGTTTTATACTCATAACAATTTCAAATGTCAAAGCCAAATAAAATATAGACAGGTCTCTGAAATTAAAATATTTTATTAGGAGAAAATTAATTGCAATTTGGTTGCTCACACCAGGTGGTTTTCAGTATGTCCAAAGAACCAAGAGGTTTAGAAGTTTTTATAAAAAAAGGAGAAATGCTACGTTTTTGTTCTTTGAGAAAGTTCACTGACACTAGGAAAATGTTGGGAAAGGTTAAGCTCTGACTGGTGAGTGACAGCAGTGGGTAAAACTACTCTTAGAGTCTCAGCAGGTGTTTTCAGTAGCTATTAGATAAAATTGGTTTTAGGTTACAACAGGCAGTTCCAGCAGACAGGCTTGTGGAGAATTACATTCTTGGAGCAAAGTTATGTGCTCTGAGTGTTTTTCCCCCAGGCCTCCCGACTCTGTTGTAGTTAGGTGTGACAAGAATGATCCAATTCAAAGGATCGAATTTCATGCATAATGTAGACTATATTACCTCATTTTGGATATCAGAAAGCCTAGGCTTAGAAAGAAAGAAGTCATTTTCTCAGGGTCTCACAGCTTGCAACTAACAGAGGTGGTATTTGAACCCAGGGGGTTGAAACCCAGATGGGGTCCAGGTAACCCCTGTTTGAGTTTGCTAGGGCTGTCATAACAAAAGACAACAGACTGCGTGTCTTAAACCAGGAGTTCCCAACCACCAGGTGCCAGTCTGTGGCCTGTTAGGAACTGGGCCGCACAGTAGAAGGTGAGCTGTGGGTGAGCAATCTAGCTTCATCTGTATTTAGAGTCGCTCCCCATTGCTTGCATTACTGCCTCAGCTCTGCCTCCTGTCAGATCAGACCTGAAAAGACTGCTTCCATTTCCAACACCAGATCTTTGTAAAGCAGGGTTTTCTGCAGTGACAGCAACCAAAATGAGATTACAGAGTAGAATGAACATAAGCGGCACACTTATGGTGTCACTGTCTTTCATCCTGAGATAGGACTGTCTCGATGCAAAAAAAAAAAAAAAAACCAAGCTCAGGGCTCCCATTGATTCTGCATTATGGTGAGTTGTATATGCATTTCATTATATATTACTTAGATATAAAGTGCACAATAAATACTACGTGCTTGAACCATCCCAAAAACACTACCCCCACTCTAGTCTGTGGAAAAAAATTGTCAAAAAGGTTGAGGACTGTTGTCTTAAGCAACAGAAATGTACTTTCTCACAGTCCTGGAGGTAGAAGTCCAAGATCAAGAGGTCATTAGGGTTGGTTTCTTCTGAGGTCTCTCTCCTTGGCTTGCAGATGGCCTCCTTCTCGCTGGGTCCTCACATGCTCTTTCCTCTTTGTGGAGACATCTCTGGTGTCTGCTTGTGTCCAAATTTCCTCCTCTTATAAGGACACCAGTCAGATTGGGTGAGGGTCCACACTAACAGCCTTGTTTTAACTCAATCACCTCTTTCAAGGCCCTGTCTCCAAACACAGTCATGTTCTGAGGTCCTGAGTAATAGGACTTCAACATAGGGCTTTTTGGGGAACACAATTCAGTCATAACAAACCTATACCTCTATT
>NW_007154906.1:0-6956 GCF_000164805.1 Carlito syrichta | reverse complement strand
CCACCATCACCCAACTTTATTGTCTTCACAGGTTTTAGTATCTGTACGTCCTACTTGAATATTGCCAATTTCCTCTGATAAATATGAGCTCCAGAATCCTTGTTTGTTTCCTATACCATTATATTCACAGAATCTAGGACAGTGCCTGTGACACTGCAATTGTGGGGGTAAATGAAATACATTTTTAAATGTCTAATAAAGGAATAACTTCTTTTCTAACAATAATTTTTACACATGTACCTCATTTTGTAGTCACCAAATAAATGAAAACCCAGTAGTATATTCTTAAATGATTTAGAAGATTCTTCCACTCGAAATTCCACCAAAGAATTCTGCAGGCTGCTCCAAGAGGGCACAAAGGGACAATTTCACCCACCTTATTTCAGTAGCACTACAGGTATAAAGGAAGCATGAATCGCCTTTGGAAACTGCTCAGACACTTGTCTCAGCTTGGGTCCTCTGAGAAATGTTGAGTTGGAGTCTGGGTCACAAACTGTTTATTAGAAGCTAGCCCCTGCAAAATGAAGAGGAAGAAAGCAAGTTAGGAACAGAAAGAGGTGAGACTGGCAACTTGGGCATCCGGCAGGGAGCTCTGAAGTAAGCAATAGGTCACATCAGAGTGACTCAAGTGGGGCCAAGATGCCAGTGCCTTAGTTTATATCCCTGCTTCATGGAGTCTTGGACTGAAGGTGCCCCAGGGATGGTGTGACAGGGGGCCATCTCTGCAACAGAGGCAGATCTTGAAGGATCCCACAGTTGATGGCCCTCTGCAAGCCACATATTCCTAGAGCAAGATAACAAGTCTTTCCTTAAAGAGGCACCTGGGCAAGGCACCTTCTAGGCAATTCAAGCTTGTGAATTTCAAGTTCAAACCAGGACTCACAGGAGTCTGGCTTCCGGGTGTCCACTGAGTTCTTGCTGTCTTCTAAGATGAGCCACAAATAGTCCAACTCCTAAATTAGAAGTCATGTCCTGCAAGTGCTTGCTGACTTGGCAGTAACAACACTGATAATTTCACAAATAATGATGTTATCTGAGGCAAATTTGCATTAGATCAGTTACCACTCCATTTCAATGCCATCTGAGTAGCTTTCAGTGTTTATTTCAGTTCACCTATTTTTAAACCAAAGCTCTCAGGCTTCTGAACCCCAACTATGAGCATACCTTCCTTTTCCAGTCCTTGATAGCATCTGACTCACATTTTGAACTAGAGAATGATTTTACTATCACCCCACCCACCTCTTCTCAATTCCCTTACTCTGTGTCCTTTAGTTGGGGAAGGGGTAGTGGTTGTTCAGCTACAAGAGTCGTCAACTTAAGGCTCAGAAAAGAAAGAAGGAAATATTGCTATTTTAGGCAAATGAAAGATTAGCTTAAACTGTGACAGAGAAATGCTGAGTTGGGCTGGAGAATATTTCCTTTTGAAAAAGGGTGTTGGATGTAGGTGGGACTGGACTGTCAGGAGAAGTCATTAAACCCCATGTGGCTGGTGTTATGGGTTACATTGTGCGACCTCCAAATTTATATGCTGCAAGACCTGAGAATGCGACCTTATTCAGAGACAGAGTCTTCACAGAGTTAACCAAGTTGAAGCAAGGTCATTAGGGTAGATAATAATCCAATATGACTAGTGTCCTTATACAAAGGGTAAATTTGGACACAGAGACAGACATGCACAGAACAAATACTACATGAAGAGGCACAAGGAGGAAATGACCATTGTTATGGGTTCAATGTGTGTGCCTCTCAAAATTCATATGTTGAAGGCCTTGCCCCCAATTATGGTATTTAGAGGTAGGGTTTTTGGGAGATCATTAGGTTTAGATGAGATTATGAGGACGAGACCCCTATGATGGGATTAATACCCTTATAAGAAAATAAAAGCCGGGCTCGGTGGCTCAGCCTGTAATCCTGCGCCTATGGGAGGCTGAGGTGAGTGGATTGCCTGAGCCCGCGGGTTCAAGACCCGCCTGGGCAGCAAGACCTCATCTCTACAATAAATCAAAAAATCAGCCGGGTGTGGTAGCGCATGCCTGTAATTCTGGCTACTCGGAAGGCTGAGGCGGAAGGATCGCTGGAGCCCAGCAGGTCGAGGCTGCGGTGGCCGGAAGCGGCCACTGCACTCCAGTCTGGGTGACAGAGTGAGACTCCAACTCAAAAAAAAAAGAAAATAAAGAGGGAGAGAGCCATGTCTCTCCCTCCATGGGCATCCACCAAGGAAAGGCCATGTAAGGATATGGCAAGAAGGTGACTGTCTACAAACTAGGAAGTGAGCCCTCACCAGACACAAAATCAGCTGACTTCCCAGACTCCAGAGCTGTGAGAAATAACTTCTTGTCTGTAGAAGCCACCCACTCTATGGTATGTTGTTATAGCAGGTCAAGCTAAGACAGCCATCTACATGCTGAGAAGAGAAGTCTTGAAATAGACCCTCCCTCATATCCCTTAGAAAGGATCAATCTTGCTGACACCTTGATTTTAGATATTTAGCCTCCAGAACTTTAAGTTGGAGAATTTTGGTGGTGTGAGACACCCAGTTTGTGGGAATTTGTTCCAGCAGTCACAGCAAACTAACCCAGTTGGGCTAGATTAGGAAAAGACTAGGTGATCTCTCTGAACTGTCCTACATCGAGGGTGACGCTCAGCACACATAGAAATTTGGAGACCACAGCTCTTCTGTAGTGTAGGGGATTCAGGAAGAAGTGAGAGAAGAGACTCCTTCTCCTCCTCTGCCTCCTTTCCAGCATTAGCTTCAACTTTTTTATCCCCCACCCTCAGATCTCTTCTAAGTCTATTAAACAGTAAATGTGCTTGGTGAAGATGCAAAGGCTTCTTGCATTTTCAGTGTCCTTGTATATCAAACAGGAGTCAAACAATAGTCAAAGTAGAAGGGTTGTTGAGCAGAATCCGTGGGATAGCACATGTGAGGTTCAGGCACAGAGCATGCTCTCAGTGAACAGAAGCCATCACCACCCTTACTGTGTTGAGCAAGAACTTTGCACTAAACTTCATCATTATCACTAATCACTATAATTAATTATCATAAATTATGAGTAATTATTATTGAGTAATTGAGTAATTTTTATTATTGGCAAGCAAAAGTTCACCTCAAACCTCCCTGTCACTCATGGGATATGTCATGAATCACACAAGCCTGGGTTCAAAGCTTGGCTCTGCAATTTATGGGCAGTGGAGCTTGGGAAGGAAGCCTAAGGAATCTGAGAGGGAGGAGTTGGAAGTCCAAAAGTTGCTGAAAATCTTTACGGGGGTGGCTGGGGCTGTGGAACAGACCAGCCCTGATGAGGGAGGAATACGTGGGGGAAGAAGGTAGGAATCACAGAATCCAAGGGTTTTCAAACATCTGGGTACCTGAGGAAGAGACCCAGTGATCATTTTGTTTTCTACACCCCCCCCCCATTGGTTAGTATTGAAGATAGAGCTTAGTCCCTCATAACAAGCTCCTTACTCTTGATTTTCTTGTTGGGGATAAGGAAACAAACATCTTCAAAGCCAGTAGGGATCAGGAAGTATGTCAACTATTGTGATAACCACAGTTTATTTTGTGTGTGTGCGTAATGTTGGTTTATGTCCTACTCTGTGTTACTTTGTTAACTTTGCTAACCACCTTGGATGTATTGTTTTATACTCATAACAATTTCAAATGTCAAAGCCAAATAAAATATAGACAGGTCTCTGAAATTAAAATGTTTTATTTGGGAGAAAATAATTGCAATTTGGTGCACACACCAGGTGGTCTTCAGTATGTCCAAAGAACCAAGAGGTTTAGAAGTTTTATAAAAAGGAGAAATGCTACGTTTTGTTCTTTGAGAAAGTTCACTGACACTAGGAAAATGTTGGGAAAGGTTAAGCTCTGACTGGTGAGTGACAGCAGTGGGTAAAACTACTCTTAGAGTCTCAGCAGGTGTTTTCAGTAGCTATTAGATAAAATTGGTTTTAGGTTACAACAGGCAGTTCCAGCAGACAGGCTTGTGGAGAATTACATTCTTGGAGCAAAGTTATGTGCTCTGAGTGTTTTTCCCCCAGGCCTCCCGACTCTGTTGTAGTTAGGTGTGACAAGAATGATCCAATTCAAAGGATCGAATTTCATGCATAATGTAGACTATATTACCTCATTTTGGATATCAGAAAGCCTAGGCTTAGAAAGATAGAGTCATTTTCTCAGGGTCTCACAGCTTGCAACTAACAGAGGTGGTATTTGAACCCAGGGGGTTGAAACCCAGATGGGGTCCAGGTAACCCCTGTTTGAGTTTGCTAGGGCTGTCATAACAAAAGACAACAGACTGCGTGTCTTAAACCAGGAGTTCCCAACCACCAGGTGCCCGTCTGTGGCCTGTTAGGAACTGGGCCGCACAGTAGGAGGTGAGCTGTGGGTGAGCAATCTAGCTTCATCTGTATTTAGAGTCGCTCCCCATTGCTTGCATTACTGCCTCAGCTCTGCCTCCTGTCAGATCAGACCTGAAAAGACTGCTTCCATTTCCAACACCAGATCTTTGTAAAGCAGGGTTTTCTGCAGTGACAGCAACCAAAATGAGATTACAGAGTAGAATGAACATAAGCGGCACACTTATGGTGTCACTGTCTTTCATCCTGAGATAGGACTGTCTCGATGCAAAAAAAAAAAAAAAAACCAAGCTCAGGGCTCCCATTGATTCTGCATTATGGTGAGTTGTATATGCATTTCATTATATATTACTTAGATATAAAGTGCACAATAAATACTACGTGCTTGAACCATCCCAAAAACACTACCCCCACTCTAGTCTGTGGAAAAAAATTGTCAAAAAGGTTGAGGACTGTTGTCTTAAGCAACAGAAATGTACTTTCTCACAGTCCTGGAGGTAGAAGTCCAAGATCAAGAGGTCATTAGGGTTGGTTTCTTCTGAGGTCTCTCTCCTTGGCTTGCAGATGGCCTCCTTCTCGCTGGGTCCTCACATGCTCTTTCCTCTTTGTGGAGACATCTCTGGTGTCTGCTTGTGTCCAAATTTCCTCCTCTTATAAGGACACCAGTCAGATTGGGTGAGGGTCCACACTAACAGCCTTGTTTTAACTCAATCACCTCTTTCAAGGCCCTGTCTCCAAACACAGTCATGTTCTGAGGTCCTGAGTAATAGGACTTCAACATAGGGCTTTTTGGGGAACACAATTCAGTCATAACAAACCTATACCTCTATTTCCTCAGGGATGAAGCACATACCACCATTAAAGCACGATGGTTTCAGGTATAGCAAATACTACCTGCAGTGAATGGTACCCAGAGAAAGTGATTCCCGTTCATATCTCTCCCTGTTACTCTGTACCAAGGAGAACATCTCAGGTAGGTACTAATGATCTTAAAACTTCTCCAAAGATTACAAGTCTCAGCTTTGAGCAAAGACAGCGATCAGCTAACTAACCAATTGTAATAGCTTTGTTTATTTTTGTTGCATTTACTTTTCTAGTAACCAGCTTTTTCATTTCAGATACTGATGTAAAGTTTCATTTTCAAATAAATTCCTTTTTGAAAAGATTGAATCTGTTGAAAGCAATAAAATCAGTGAGCAAATCAGAGTGGTCTGGGGAGATGACAGTCTGTGTAAATCATTCTACAGTGACTGAAGTGAGGGAGACACTTCAGGGAGCAGCCTGGCACTACTGAAACAGAAAATGAATCACTTTCATTTGAAAGGGAATCACTACTGAAACAGAAAGAAGAAAGAAACCATAAATTAAAGGCTGAGGAGAGAAAATTGCTGAGAGATGTTCTGACGGAAAATTGCAGGCAGGAATCTCAGGAAGGTTTCAGGCTGAGATTTTGTTTGTTTGTTTGTTTTGTTTTGTTTTTAAGAAATGGGGTCTCACTCTGTCACCCAGGCTGCCGTGCAGTGGCACAATCTGCAGTCTTGAACTGCTGGATTCAAGTGATCCTCCCACATCAGCCTCCCAAGTAACTGGGACTACAGTTGTGTGCCACCATACCCGGCTATTTTTGTTAATTTTTGTAGAGATGAGGTCTTGCTATCTGCCTAGGTTGGTCTTAAACTTTTACTTCAAGCAATCCTCCCGCCTCTCAAAATGCTAGAATTGTAGCCATAAGTCATCATACTCAGCCTGGAGTCTTATGTTGATGTTATCAAGTTGATTAACTATTTCCCATTGGAGGGATCGTCCCCACTTCAAAAATGTCTTCCTTGTCAGCATTTAGCTTCTGCACTTTGCCCTTTCTCCTTCCTCTCAACCCAGTTTCAACAGAACCTTTCTTTTTTCAAAGCCATCACACCAACCAGCTCTAGGATATTGACTGGTGATTCACCACTGCTCATCTTTTCATAGATTTTCCCACAAGCTTTTCAAGAAGATGTTAGTGAGACAGACTCTGGTTCTAATGCTAGCTTCATCATTTAGCAACAGTCAGTCCTTGAACCGGTTTCACGACCTTCCTGGGCCTCAGTCCCCTCATCTGCAAAATGGGACTAATGATAGGTAAGGTTTGAGGATCAATTGAGAAATAGTACCTATTCTTGTGGCTCATGAAAGTACGCAATAAATGGTAGCTATTATTAGCTTCCTCCAAAGCAGGGAAATGTAAATGTGTATCTACCATGGTTCTAGGAATATAGCCATAATCACCCCACCTCAGACACAAAATTTCCTCCAAGCCTTGAATTTGGGATTCTTCTCTGTAATATATCTACATTTGTTTTAGCATAAAAAATAATGCTTTAAATTACCATCAAGGACAATTAATGCTTCAGGAAAATGGGCATTAAGTGTTCTCTGCCACAGGCCCATCATGCCCCTGGTTATATATAATTTGAGCTCTGAGAAGCATGTAAAGAAATTGCATCCCTTTAACTTAGTGGTTCTCCATAAAGGGTGATTTTGCCCACAGGAAACATTTACAAAATGTCTGGAGGCATTTGTGGGTGTCGCAACTGAAGGAGGTGGGGCTATAGGCC
>NW_007154905.1:0-2585 GCF_000164805.1 Carlito syrichta | reverse complement strand
CTCTGTGCTTTTCTCAGTCCCTCTCCCTGTCTCTCATGGCTTCTCTTTGTCTCTCATTCCTTCTGCTTCCATTCCTCTCCTTCACAGTGTTTTTGTGTCTTTTTGAATGTCTCTCTGGTGTTCCTTCTCTCTGTCTTTTTTTGGGTTTTTTTGCTCTCTCTCCCCCCTACCTGTGTTCCTTCCCCTTTTCTCATTTCCCAATCTCATGTCTGTCTTAAACTTTCCCCCATATCTATCTCCTTTCTTTCTCCCCTCCTCCCTTCTCTCCCCTTTCTTTTTCTCTCCTTTTTCTCCTCCCTCTCCCTCCTCCCTCTCTCTCCTCCCCACCGCCACCTCCCTTCTTTCTGTCTCCATCACAGTTGGGGGGTGGTGCTACAGGCCTCTAGTGGGTAGAGATCAGGGGTCTTTTAAACATCCCACAGTGCATAGGACACCTCCACAACAGAAAATAGCCATCCTCACTCATCAATGTGGAATAATGGCATGCTGCCACTACAGGCAAATGTGCTGACTCTACTTTAAAATGGGAGTTGAGGGAGAGACTATGGCCACAGGAGGTACTTACACTGCCCTATCAACCACTCCCCTTTAGACCAAGCCAGTGACTCTGTGCCCACCAGACACCAAATGCTGTGGGCCACAGCGATGGATTGCCCATTGAGAGATGGCTGTAGTGACCTGAGCCAGACCCAGGAAACCAGTGAGATGATAGTTGGGGTCGTTTCATCTTTTCTATTGGCGCTCAGCCCTTTGTTTGTGGCACTTTTAGCTCCCAAGCAGGGTCACATTCTCAGTCACCCATCTAAGATCTTACCTGCTCTATTAGGATTCTCTAGAAAAGCAGACCAATGGGATGGATGAATGGATGATAGAGGATTTATGATGAGGCATTGGCTAACGTGACTGTAGAGGTGGAGATGTGGCTGGCAGTTGGAGACTCAGAAGATGGTGCAGGTGAGGTCAAAGGTAGTCTTCTGGGGACTTCCTTCTTTCTTGGGAAGGTCCAGCTTTTTACTCTCTTCAGGCCTTCAACTGATTAGATGAGGCCTGTCGACATTATGGCAGCCAATTAGCTTTACTCAATTTAAATGTTAATCTCATCCAAAAATATCCTTCAAGTTGAAAATGATTAACCATCACACTACTAACTGGTAGTGAGATAAATCATGGGCCCCTCACATACAATGTGTGCCTGCCTCAAGCCAATATTCTACAAATGTCAGAGCTGCTATTATTATTATTGTTATTATTATTATTGATAGAGGAAGGTGGTTGTAGAAGGAAACATAGCTGTTTATTGATTGGCTAGTCTGAGGCTTGTTCTGCTGAGTAATGGGCTGTCTCAATAGAGGGGGTTGGCACAGTGTAGCCAACTGCCTGTTTTTGTGAAGAAGTTTCATTGAGACACAGCAATTCATTTACATATGTCTGTGACTGCTCTTATGACACAGTGGTAGAGGTGAGTAGGTGGAGCAGAGACAGCATGGCCCACAAATAATATTTACCCTCTGACCCTTTATAGGGAAAGTTTACCAGCCCTTTCTCAACAGCACAGACTCTGGGAACGCTGCCTGATTTCAGATCCCTACTCCTCTACTTCCTGGCAGTGCAATCT
This sequence comes from Carlito syrichta, assembly GCF_000164805.1. NCBI lineage: Eukaryota > Metazoa > Chordata > Mammalia > Primates > Tarsiidae > Carlito > Carlito syrichta. The sequence continues at coordinate 970 of NW_007154905.1, read as the reverse complement.
GAGCAGGTTACTTAACCTCTTTGTGCTTCAGTATTCTCATCTGTATGTTGGAAATAATAGTGATACCTATCTATGTATATATCTTCCTGCCTCACCAAATGATCCCTAGATATTGGCTGTCAGTACTAAATGAGCAGGTGTTTGCTTTCCTGAAGGTGTATGGAGAGTGACAGGACCAATATGGCTGAGAAGCTTTGGGGGGGGTATTTCTTTGCTTATATCCTGGAAGGTGGTGGTCAGAGGGAGCACTTGTCCTAAGAAGGAAAAATATAGGAACTTTTCAGAGAGGATAGGGAGGAAGTTCTGATATGCCAGGGAAAAATGCCAGGCTCTGCTCCATCTCCTCTTCCTTGCTTTTTGGGATCTGTGGATTGGGGGTGTGTCAGAGACCAGCACCAGCTGGGTTCAGGGTACCCCAAAGGTGGAGATGGTGTCAGCGATTGGGGGGAAGAAGAAAGAGAGAAAGAGAGAGAGAGAGAGAGAAAGAGACCGGACTCCAGTCTAGTGCAAAAGCAATGTGTGTTTTATTGGGAATTACAATAGGTCTTTTATACACAAAGTCAGATGTGGGAGGGGCATACTCCACCCACCAGAGACCTTAATCCATGAAAACTTAATCAATGATTGCCTTTAAACCCTTTTCATATGATAATCTTAAAATCCCATAACAAAGGATAACCTAATCTGTGACTGACATATTCTATAAACCTTTTTCATCCTAAGCTGATTGATTTATGCCAAGTTAAACAATTCTATAGAAGCTTAAGTATTTACTTTACAAATGAAAGTGGCCCATCCCAGAATGTTTGGAATGTGGCCCAGTTCAAAGTTCACAGTGGGCTACCTGCAAGTAATCTAGCCGCATTCTTTCAATAGAATGGCTGTCTTCTAAAACTATATTCTACATAATTTACACCTTATTCACTTCAGTGAATCCTAAGATTACAACCCAGAAGGCTGTGACCAATAC
>NW_007154904.1:0-4971 GCF_000164805.1 Carlito syrichta | reverse complement strand
TCAAGGCCCTGTCTCCAAACACAGTCATGTTCTGAGGTCCTGAGTAATAGGACTTCAACATAGGGCTTTTTGGGGAACACAATTCAGTCATAACAAACCTATACCTCTATTTCCTCAGGGATGAAGCACATACCACCATTAAAGCACGATGGTTTCAGGTATAGCAAATACTACCTGCAGTGAATGGTACCCAGAGAAAGTGATTCCCGTTCATATCTCTCCCTGTTACTCTGTACCAAGGAGAACATCTCAGGTAGGTACTAATGATTTTAAAACTTCTCCAAAGATTACAAGTCTCAGCTTTGAGCAAAGACAGCGATTCAGCTAACTAACTAATTGTAATAGCTTTGTTTATTTTTGTTGCATTTACTTTTCTAGTAACCAGCTTTTTCATTTCAGATACTGATTTAAAGTTTCATTTTCAAATAAATTCCTTTTTGAAAAGATTGAATCTGTTGAAAGCAATAAAATCAGTGAGCAAATCAGAGTGGTCTGGGGAGGTGACAGTCTGTGTAAGTCATTCTACAGTGACTGAAGTGAGGGAGACACTTCAGGGAGCAGCCTGGCACTACTGAAACAGAAAATGAATCACTTTCATTTGAAAGGGAATCACTACTGAAACAGAAAGAAGAAAGAAACCATAAATTAAAGGCTGAGGAGAGAAAATTGCTGAGAGATGTTCTGACGGAAAATTGCAGGCAGGAATCTCAGGAAGGTTTCAGGCTGAGATTTTGTTTGTTTGTTTGTTTTGTTTTGTTTTTAAGAGATGGGGTCTCACTCTGTCACCCAGGCTGCCGTGCAGTGGCACAATCTGCAGTCTTGAACTGCTGGATTCAAGTAATCCTCCCACATCAGCCTCCCAAGTAGCTGGGACTACAGTTGTGTGCCACCATACCCGGCCTATTTTTGTTAATTTTTGTAGAGATGAGGTCTTGCTATCTGCCTAGGTTGGTCTTAAACTTTTACTTCAAGCAATCCTCCCGCCTCTCAAAATGCTAGAATTGTAGCCATAAGTCATCATACTCAGCCTGGAGTCTTATGTTGATGTTATCAAGTTGATTAACTATTTCCCATTGGAGGGATCGTCCCCACTTCAAAAATGTCTTCCTTGTCAGCATTTAGCTTCTGCACTTTGCCCTTTCTCCTTCCTCTCAACCCAGTTTCAACAGAACCTTTCTTTTTTCAAAGCCATCACACCAACCAGCTCTAGGATATTGACTGGTGATTCACCACTGCTCATCTTTTCATAGATTTTCCCACAAGCTTTTCAAGAAGATGTTAGTGAGACAGACTCTGGTTCTAATGCTAGCTTCATCATTTAGCAACAGTCAGTCCTTGAACCGGTTTCACGACCTTCCTGGGCCTCAGTCCCCTCATCTGCAAAATGGGACTAATGATAGGTAAGGTTTGAGGATCAATTGAGAAATAGTACCTATTCTTGTGGCTCATGAAAGTACGCAATAAATGGTAGCTATTATTAGCTTCCTCCAAAGCAGGAAATGTAAATGTGTATCTACCATGGCTCTAGGATATAGCCATAATCACCCCACCTCAGACAAAAATTTCCTCCAAGCCTTGAATTTGGGATTCTTCTCTGTAATATATCTACATTTGTTTTAGCATAAAAAATAATGCTTTAAATTACCATCAAGGACAATTAATGCTTCAGGAAAATGGGCATTAAGTGTTCTCTGCCACAGGCCCATCATGCCCCTGGTTATATATAATTTGAGCTCTGAGAAGCATGTAAAGAAATTGCATCCCTTTAACTTAGTGGTTCTCCATAAAGGGTGATTTTGCCCACAGGAAACATTTACAAAATGTCTGGAGGCATTTGTGGGTGTCGCAACTGAAGGAGGTGGGGCTATAGGCCTCCTGTGGGTAGAGAACAGGGGTCTTTTAAACATTCCACAGTGCACAGGACACCTCCACAGCAAAAAGTGTCCAGCATCAAATGTCAGCAGTGCTGAGGTTAAGAAGCCCTGGGGTATCCAGAAGGCTCTGTTGTTGAAGCCAGCCTGGGTTGCTCATTCTGCATGCCTCTTCCCCTCCCTCTTTCTCACTCCCCTTTTTGTTGTCTATTTCTGTTCTGCCTCTTTCTGATTCTCCCCTACTCTCTCTGTGCTTTTCTCAGTCCCTCTCCCTGTCTCTCATGGCTTCTCTTTGTCTCTCATTCCTTCTGCTTCCATTCCTCTCCTTCACAGTGTTTTTGTGTCTTTTTGAATGTCTCTCTGGTGTTCCTTCTCTCTGTCTTTTTTTGGGTTTTTTTGCTCTCTCTCCCCCCTACCTGTGTTCCTTCCCCTTTTCTCATTTCCCAATCTCATGTCTGTCTTAAACTTTCCCCCATATCTATCTCCTTTCTTTCTCCCCTCCTCCCTTCTCTCACCTCTCTTTTTCTCTCCTTTTTCTCCTCCCTCTCCCTCCTCCCTCTCTCTCCTCCCCACCGCCACCTCCCTTCTTTCTGTCTCCATCACAGTTGGGGGGTGGTGCTACAGGCCTCTAGTGGGTAGAGATCAGGGGTCTTTTAAACATCCCACAGTGCATAGGACACCTCCACAACAGAAAATAGCCATCCTCACTCATCAATGTGGAATAATGGCATGCTGCCACTACAGGCAAATGTGCTGACTCTACTTTAAAATGGGAGTTGAGGGAGAGACTATGGCCACAGGAGGTACTTACACTGCCCTATCAACCACTCCCCTTTAGACCAAGCCAGTGACTCTGTGCCCACCAGACACCAAATGCTGTGGGCCACAGCGATGGATTGCCCATTGAGAGATGGCTGTAGTGACCTGAGCCAGACCCAGGAAACCAGTGAGATGATAGTTGGGGTCGTTTCATCTTTTCTATTGGCGCTCAGCCCTTTGTTTGTGGCACTTTTAGCTCCCAAGCAGGGTCACATTCTCAGTCACCCATCTAAGATCTTACCTGCTCTATTAGGATTCTCTAGAAAAGCAGACCAATGGGATGGATGAATGGATGATAGAGGATTTATGATGAGGCATTGGCTAACGTGACTGTAGAGGTGGAGATGTGGCTGGCAGTTGGAGACTCAGAAGATGGTGCAGGTGAGGTCAAAGGTAGTCTTCTGGGGACTTCCTTCTTTCTTGGGAAGGTCCAGCTTTTTACTCTCTTCAGGCCTTCAACTGATTAGATGAGGCCTGTCGACATTATGGCAGCCAATTAGCTTTACTCAATTTAAATGTTAATCTCATCCAAAAATATCCTTCAAGTTGAAAATGATTAACCATCACACTACTAACTGGTAGTGAGATAAATCATGGGCCCCTCACATACAATGTGTGCCTGCCTCAAGCCAATATTCTACAAATGTCAGAGCTGCTATTATTATTATTGTTATTATTATTATTGATAGAGGAAGGTGGTTGTAGAAGGAAACATAGCTGTTTATTGATTGGCTAGTCTGAGGCTTGTTCTGCTGAGTAATGGGCTGTCTCAATAGAGGGGGTTGGCACAGTGTAGCCAACTGCCTGTTTTTGTGAAGAAGTTTCATTGAGACACAGCAATTCATTTACATATTGTCTATGACTGCTTTTATGACACAGTGGTAGAGGTGAGTAGGTGGAGCAGAGACAGCATGGCCCACAAAAATATTTACCCTCTGGCCCTTTATAGGGAAAGTTTACCAGCTCTTTCTCAACAGCACAGACTCTGGGAACACTGCCTGATTTCAGATCCCTACTCCTCTACTTCCTGGCAGTGCAATCTGAGCAGGTTACTTAACCTCTTTGTGCTTCAGTATTCTCATCTGTATGTTGGAAATAATAGTGATACCTATCTATGTATATACCTTCCTGCCTCACCAAGTGTTCCCTAGATATTGGCTGTCAGTACTAAATGAGCAGGTGTTTGCTTTCCTGCAGGTGTATGGAGAGTGACAGGACCAATATGGCTGAGAAGCTTTAGGGGGGTATTTCTTTGCTTATTTCCTGGAAGGTGGTGGTCAGAGGGAGCACTTGTCCTAAGAAGGAAAAATATAGGGACTATTCAGAGAGGATAGGGAGGAAGTTCTGATATGCCAGGGAAAAATGCCAGGCTCTGCTCCATCTCCTCTTCCTTGCTTTTTGGGATCTGTGGATTGGGGGTGTGTCAGAGACCAGCACCAGCTGGGTTCAGGGTACCCCAAAGGTGGAGATGGTGTCAGTGATTGGGGGGAAGAAGAGAGAGAGAGAGAGAGAGAGAGAGAGAGAGAGACCAGACTCCAGTCTAGTGCTGAAGCGATGTGTGTTTTATTGGGAATTACAATGGGTCTTTTATACACAAAGTCAGATGTGGGAGGGGCATCCTCCACCCACCAGAGACCTTAATCCATGAAAACTTAATCAATGATTGCCTTTAAACCCTTTTCATATGATAATCTTAAAATCCCATAACAAAGGATAACCTAATCTGTGACTGACATATTCTATAAACCTTTTTCATCCTAAGCTGATTGATTTATGCCAAGTTAAACAATTCTATAGAAGCTTAAGTATTTACTTTACAAATGAAAGTGGCCCATCCCAGAATGTTTGGAATGTGGCCCAGTTCAAAGTTCACAGTGGGCTACCTGCAAGTAATCTAGCCGCATTCTTTCAATAGAATGGCTGTCTTCTAAAACTATATTCTACATAATTTATACCTTATTCAACTTCAGTGAATCCTAAGATCACAACCCAGAAGGCTGTGACCAATACTAGGGCTTTTAGATGTGACCCAAGTTTGAATTGCAAGTTGTGTGAAAGCCGAAACTGCAGTTTGTGGAAGAATGGGAGCAATGAGCTTCTAAAGTGAACTTGTGTTCATCTCGGTCTAAGAGTTTTTATGTTAGAACTTATAAGAGCTTAATCAGGTTAGTGCTGAGTAGAAAGGGGGAGGAAATGGAGTGAAATAGCTCCCGAACGCATCCTAGTGATCTCGGGGTCAACGGCCCTTCCTGATCCCTAACACTCAGTGGGCCTTCATGGG
>NW_007154903.1:0-4182 GCF_000164805.1 Carlito syrichta | reverse complement strand
GCATTTACACAGAAGACCATGTATTGTATGATTCCATTTACATAAAATGTCCAGAAAGGCAAATCCATAGAGACAGAAAGTAGATTAGTTTTTGCCTGGGACTGGGAGTGGGAACGGGGATTAACTCTAAATGGGTATGTGGGATCTTACTGGGGTGATGAAAATGTTCTAAAAATAGATGGCATTGGATGGTCACACAACTCAGTAAATTTGCTAAAAACTGTTTAAGTGTACACCAAAAGTTGGCAAATATTATGATCTGTAATTTGTACCTCAATCAAGTTGTTTATTTTTAAAGGAAGAAGAAAGTAAAGGTAGATTTTGGGCAGCTATTGATGGACAGATGAGCTTTGCTCATATCTCCTTGCTTCTAATGTCCCCATACAGACTCACTGGCTTCCACTTCCAGTCCTAGAGCTCTTTGTTTCATGGCTTTTTCTGGCCACAAGTGTCCACTCTGTCCACAGGTGTGGCAGACTTGAAGTGACAAGAATTCATGTCCCTTAACAGCAGCCCTCAACCAACAACTATTAGGAACTTGTGCATAAATACCCAACTCCCTTCCTTGCCTCTAGGGCACATTTGATATGGTGTTACCCAGAGTCCCCCAAGCAATGTTTCCTGTAGTGGTAACTTGTTTGATGAAATAAGCTCCATTTCCTTCCCTGCCTCACTTTCCCCAGTTCCCTTCTTGTGCTTCTTGAGATCTCAAATATACTACTTCCACTCAAATTTTTCTCTTAGCTTCTTCTTCCCAATAGGGAAGACTTATTGGAAATTGATCAGAACTGAAAGTTGATTAAACAGTTTGAATTTAAATTAAGCCATAGACATTGGTGTCTGATTGCCTGAATTGGAGTCTCAGCTCTACCTTACAAGCTATATGACTTTGACTACATGGACTTGACCCTAGAATTTCATATTCCTCATGTGTCTAACTGGGAAAACTATGGTGCCTCTGTTGTAGGGATAATGTGAGGATACAGTGCTATAGTGCAGCTGGAGCCCTTAGCAGAGGAATTGGCACTTAGTAAATTTATAGTTATATGTAATTTTGGGGGATGATGACTGCTCCATCAAATAATCACAGATATTTGAACCAGGCTGAAAAGAGGGTCAGTTGAATTTGCTGGGGGTCACCCATAGAGTGTGAAATTGTAGCTAGAAGCAAAACACTCTGATCTTACTGCTTGGGTAACATGGGTACCAACCCCAAACGAAGGACACCAGCCATTCTGTCTGCCTGAGAGTAGACAAAAGTGGAAAAGACCATGCTTCATTTTGTCTTTAGGAACAAACCAGAATGAATATATCTCCAAGAAGATCTATTTAACTAAAATAATTATCAAAATTAGTAGAATTAGTTTTATGACCTTCTAAAAGAAGGGGACACTGTCTTATCACATTTGGTTTCCATATTAAGCCTGGGTTTCTCATTGGATGGAAGAGTAATGCTTCTGTGACTAATTGTGAGACTTCGAAAAGTTATTTCAATTCTCTTAGCCTAGGTCCTTATCTGCAAAAAGGAGATAAGAATGCTTACCCCCAAGGGATATCCTAAAGATTACATGAATCAGTATATGTAGAGAACTGTACAAGGTCTAGGATGTAGATGGCTAACAAGCCCTTATTCTCTTTTTCCTCTTCTGTCAGTGCTTCTCCAGTGATGTTAACTTGGATAGAAATTTGGTTCCATCAGCCTATAGAAAATAGGCATGTGTCAAGGCTTATGTGACCATCATTAAACTGACAAAAACAATCCAGCGGACCTGGCAAATGCGTGGCATAGTCACCACCATCCCCACCTCCCCCCACAGGAATGGCAGACATTACTAATCAATCTTTGCTCTTTTCATTTGAGTTAGGATCCAATCCCAGAATCTTTTCCCTCAGAGCACTCTAGGCCACCACTACCAACTGATCAGATTTGGAAAGCAGGATGAAAGTTATTTGCCAACCCCTAGTGTAAGTTTAAAAATAATGGAGTTTAGTACAAGGTCTAGTACTCAATAAATACTTAATAAATGGAGGACTAAAGGATAAATGCAACAGGGTTACTTAATGCTGCATCATGTGTGTATTCATCAGATAATCTTTTCAAAGATCAAGCTCAAATTCCTCCAAGTCCTTGCTCCCCAAATGTGGATCTCTCTTTAGTAGGCTAAGGTTTTGGAGGGTACCTGGAATCCTTGTACATTTGGGTACAAAAGAATTTACTCTGAAAATCTATGTAGACAGCCCTCTATATCTGTGTTTTCCACATCTGTGGATTCAACCAACCACAAGTAAAAAAAAATTCAATAAAATATAGTGCAAATAAAAAATACAGTATGACAACTATTTATATAGCATTTACATTGTATTAGGTATCACGTAATCTAGAGATGATTGAAAGTACAGTGTAGGATGTGCATAGGTTATATGCAAACACTACACCATTTTATATCAGGGACTTGAGCATCTGTGGATTTTAGTATCCACGGGGGGGGGTCTTGGAACCAATCCCCCACAGATACCAAGGGAGGACTGCACATGATATGATCTCATCTAAAGAGATTAAAACCTCTTATAGCAACAGCATTTTTATCTTGTGCTGGCTGTCCAGAAACTTCCTGGAAGTCTAAGTTATCTGAAGAGCTTATTCCGGTGATGAAGGAGAAATCCTTAATTGGTAGAACACATGCAGGGGGCCAGCCCCTGCAGAGAGATTTAGGAGGTCCCTTGGAAGGTGTGGCAGCATTGGCAATTATTCTGGAGAAATAAAGAGAAAGAAAGAGAAGGGGGGAGAAAGAAAGAGACTGGACTCTGTCTAGTGCAGAAAGTTACAGCAGGTATTTATCCCCAAATTTTACACAGACAGTCTCACAAATCTTTCACATGAGCAAAAAGCCAGGAGCAGGAGGGGCATCCCCCACCCACCAGATATTTTCTCAGGTACGAGGAGGGACAAACCCCAAAATTGTCTTATTGTTCCCTTCGCTAGTTAATGTTCCTCAAAAGCAATGCAACAATCCCTACTAGCTTCATGATGTTCTGATAATCAATAACTTCTAAAGCTCATGCACACACAACACACATGATGACTAACTTAAATTTTATTACCTTTCTATTCTATGCTAATACTACTTACACAATGCTACAGAAGCTTAAGCCAACTCCTAAAGAATGTGGCCCAGTCCAAAGATCATGCTGGGCTCTACAGGATGTGGCCCAGTCCAAGGTTCATGATGGGCCACTTTTTGGAACAATAGATTGCAATCTCTTAACAAAATGACTATTCCAAAGTCCTATATATCTATCCTAATTTCTATGAAAGTTTCTAATTCCTAATCCTAATATATAAAACTGATCATCAGCAACAAAGCTTCTAAAAATAAAACCCAAATATAAACTGTAAATGTACAAAGGCCAAAGCCACAATAGTAGAAAATTGAGACAATGAAATTTCTAAAGTTAACTATATTCTTATTAAACCTTAAAATATCATGATTGGTCATGCTTGAACTAACATGATTACCTGACATTAGCATGACCTATTCTACAATACTTTCTATGAATAAAATAAATTCAATTTATACAATAGGTAGAAAAGCCTACACTAACTGTAGCTAAAGCCAGCCTAAAAGAATGCAGCCCAGTCCAATGTGTGCACTGGGCCCTCAGGAATGTGGCCCAGTCCAAGGTGTGTGCCAGGCCATTTGTAGTAACTCTAGATAATCATCTATACCATCTAAAACTGAAAACAGCTCTCCATAAGTATACACTAATTCTACAAATATACTTTTAAATTTTATAAAGAAGCTTATGCCATATAAAAGGCTCCCAAATGTGACCTGAATTTGAATTAAATCTAATACCTAAGTTAAACCACAGTTTATGGGAAACAGGAACAATGAGTTTCTAGAGTGAGCCATGCCTGTCACAGTCACAGAGCCTTCAGCTTAGATCAGCAGAGTTTCTTTAGGTTACATGTGCTACATGGGTAAAAGGAGGAGGAAAATGGGGTCAATGGCTTCCCGAACACATCCTAGGTGGGTCTCGGGGTCCACGGGCCCTCCCTGATCCCTAATTGTCCAGTAGGGCTCTGTGGCCAGCTCCCAAATATTCCTCCTTTTTTTATTTTTTAGAACGAACCATGAAACTTCAGTTGTCGAGCTGAAAAAATGTTCTTCTTCAGTACTC
>NW_007154902.1:0-4606 GCF_000164805.1 Carlito syrichta | reverse complement strand
GCATTTACACAGAAGACCATGTATTGTATGATTCCATTTACATAAAATGTCCAGAAAGGCAAATCCATAGAGACAGAAAGTAGATTAGTTTTTGCCTGGGACTGGGAGTGGGAACGGGGATTAACTCTAAATGGGTATGTGGGATCTTACTGGGGTGATGAAAATGTTCTAAAAATAGATGGCATTGGATGGTCACACAACTCAGTAAATTTGCTAAAAACTGTTTAAGTGTACACCAAAAGTTGGCAAATATTATGATCTGTAATTTGTACCTCAATCAAGTTGTTTATTTTTAAAGAAGAAGAAAGTAAAGGTAGATTTTGGGCAGCTATTGATGGACAGATGAGCTTTGCTCATATCTCCTTGCTTCTAATGTCCCCATACAGACTCACTGGCTTCCACTTCCAGTCCTAGAGCTCTTTGTTTCATGACTTTTTCTGGCCACAAGTGTCCACTCTGTCCACAGGTGTGACAGACTTGAAGTGACAAGAATTCATGTCCCTTAACAGCAGCCCTCAACCAACAACTATTAGGAACTTGTGCATAAATACCCAACTCCCTTCCTTGCCTCTAGGGCACATTTGATATGGTGTTACCCAGAGTCCCCCAAGCAATGTTTCCTGTAGTGGTAACTTGTTTGATGAAATAAGCTCCATTTCCTTCCCTGCCTCACTTTCCCCAGTTCCCTTCTTGTGCTTCTTGAGATCTCAAATATACTACTTCCACTCAAATTTTTCTCTTAGCTTCTTCTTCCCAATAGGGAAGACTTATTGGAAATTGATCAGAACTGAAAGTTTATTAAACAGTTTGAATTTAAATTAAGCCATAGACATTGGTGTCTGATTGCCTGGATTGGAGTCTCAGTTCTACCTTACAAGCTATATGACTTTGACTACATGGACTTGACCCTAGAATTTCATATTCCTCATGTGTCTAACTGGAAAAACTATGGTACCTCTGTTGTAGGGATAACGTGAGGATACAATGCCATAGTGCAGCTGGAACCCTTAGTAGAGGAATTGGCACTTAGTAAATTTATAGTTATACGTAATTTTGAGGGATGATGACTGCTCCATCAAATAATCACAGGAATTTGAACCAGGCTGAAAAGAGGGTCAGTTGAATTTGCTGGGGGTCACCCATAGAGTGTGAAATTGTAGCTAGAAGCAAAACACACTGATCTTACTGCTTGGGTAACATGGGTACCAACCCCAAACGAAGGACACCAGCCATTCTGTCTGCCTGAGAGTAGACAAAAGTGGAAAAGACCATGCTTCATTTTGTCTTTAGGAACAAACCAGAATGAATATATCTCCAAGAAGATCTATTTAACTAAAATAATTATCAAAAATTAGTAGAATTAATTTTATGACCTTCTAAAAAGAAGGGGACACTGTCTTATCACATTTGGTTTCCATATTAAGCCTGGGTTTCTCATTGGATGGAAGAGTAATGCTTCTGTGACTAATTGTGAGACTTCGAAAAGTTATTTCAATTCTCTTAGCCTAGGTCCTTATCTGCAAAAAGGAGATAAGAATGCTTACCCCCAAGGGATATCCTAAAGATTACATGAATCAGTATATGTAGAGAACTGTACAAAGTCTAGGATGTAGATGGCTAACAAGCCCTTATTCTCTTTTTCCTCTTCTGTCAGTGCTTCTCCAGTGATGTTAACTTGGATAGAAATTTGGTTCCATCAGCCTATAGAAAATAGGCATGTGTCAAGGCTTATGTGACCATCATTAAACTGACAAAAACAATCCAGCGGACCTGGCAAATGCGTGGCATAGTCACCACCATCCCCACCCCCCCCACAGGAATGGCAGACATTACTAATCAATCTTTGCTCTTTTCATTTGAGTTAGGATCCAATCCCAGAATCTTTTCCCTCAGAGCACTCTAGACCACCACTACCAACTGATCAGATTTGGAAAGCAGGATGAAAGTTATTTGCCAACCCCTAGTGTAAGTTTAAAAACAATGGAGTTTAGTACAAGGTCTAGTACTCAATAAATACTTAATAAATGGAGGACTAAAGGATAAATGCAACAGGGTTATTTAATGCTGCATCATGTGTGTCTTCATCAGATAATCTTTTCAAAGATCAAGCTCAAATTCCTCCAAGTCCTTGCTCCCCAAATGTGGATCTCTCTTTAGTAGGCTAAGGTTTTGGAGGGTACCTAGAATCCTTGTACATTTGGGTACAAAAGAATTTACTCTGAAAATCTATGTAGACAGCCCTCTATATCTGTGTTTTCCACATCTGTGGATTCAACCAACCACAAGTAAAAAAAAATTCAATAAAATATAGTGCAAATAAAAAATACAGTATGACACTATTTATATAGCATTTACATTGTATTAGGTATCACGTAATCTAGAGATGATTGAAAGTACAGTGTAGGATGTGCATAGGTTATATGCAAACACTACACCATTTTATATCAGGGACTTGAGCATCTGTGGATTTTAGTATCCACGGGGGGGGGTCTTGGAACCAATCCCCCACAGATACCAAGGGAGGACTGCACATGATATGATCTCATCTAAAGAGATTAAAACCTCTTATAGCAACAGCATTTTTATCTTGTGCTGGCTGTCCAGAAACTTCCTGGAAGTCTAAGTTATCTGAAGAGCTTATTCCGGTGATGAAGGAGAAATCCTTAATTGGTAGAACACATGCAGGGGGCCAGCCCCTGCAGAGAGATTTAGGAGGTCCCTTGGAAGGTGTGGCAGCATTGGCAATTATTCTGGAGAAATAAAGAGAAAGAAAGAGAAGGGGGGAGAAAGAAAGAGACTGGACTCTGTCTAGTGCAGAAAGTTACAGCAGGTATTTATCCCCAAATTTTACACAGACAGTCTCACAAATCTTTCACATGAGCAAAAAGCCAGGAGCAGGAGGGGCATCCCCCACCCACCAGATATTTTCTCAGGTACGAGGAGGGACAAACCCCAAAATTGTCTTATTGTTCCCTTCGCTAGTTAATGTTCCTCAAAAGCAATGCAACAATCCCTACTAGCTTCATGATGTTCTGATAATCAATAACTTCTAAAGCTCATGCACACACAACACACATGATGACTAACTTAAATTTTATTACCTTTCTATTCTATGCTAATACTACTTACACAATGCTACAGAAGCTTAAGCCAACTCCTAAAGAATGTGGCCCAGTCCAAAGATCATGCTGGGCTCTACAGGATGTGGCCCAGTCCAAGGTTCATGATGGGCCACTTTTTGGAACAATAGATTGCAATCTCTTAACAAAATGACTATTCCAAAGTCCTATATATCTATCCTAATTTCTATGAAAGTTTCTAATTCCTAATCCTAATATATAAAACTGATCATCAGCAACAAAGCTTCTAAAAATAAAACCCAAATATAAACTGTAAATGTACAAAGGCCAAATCCACAATAGTAGAAAATTGAGACAATGAAATTTCTAAAGTTAACTGTATTCTTATTAAACCTTAAAATATCATGATTGGTTATGCTTGAACTAACATGATTACCTGACGTTAGCATGACCTATTCTATAATACTTTCTATGAATAAAATAAATTCAATTTATACAATAGGTAGAAAAGCCTACACTAACTGTAGCTAAAGCCAGCCTAAAAGAATGCAGCCCAGTCCAACGTATGCACTGGGCCCTCAGGAATGTGGCCCAGCGCAAGGTGTGTGCCAGGCCATTTGTAGTAACTCTAGATAATCATCTATACCATCTAAAACTGAAAACAGCTCTCCATAAGTATACATTAATTCTACAAATATACTTTTAAATTTTATAAAGAAGCTTGTACCATATAAAAGGCTCCCAAATGTGACCTGAATTTGAATTAAATCTAATACCTAAGCTAAAACCACAGTTTATGGGAAACAGGAACAATGAGTTTCTAGAGTGAGCCATGCCTGTCACAGTCACAGAGCCTTCAGCTTAGATCAGCAGAGTTTCTTTAGGTTACTTGTGCTACATGGTAAAAGGAGGAGGAAAATGGGGTCAATGGCTCCCGAACACATCCTAGTGGTCTCGGGGTCCACGGCCCTCCCTGATCCCTAATGTCCAGTAGGCCTCTGTGGCCAGCTCCCAACATATCCTCCTTTTTTATTTTTTAGTACAAAACCATGAAACTCAGTGTCGAGCTGAAAAATGTTCTTCTTCAGTACTCTGAAAATAAATGGAGGTAGGCATAACAACACAGCCCTCCCTGATCCCTAACGCTCAGTGGGCCTCCATGGCCAGCTCCCAACAAACACAGACAACTATTTTCTGACCAGGAGATGCATCTCAAAACTGTATGTCAGGAGGCTTCAACAGAGACATGATGCCAAGACTGATGGTGATCTCCTTAGGAAATTGGTTTTAGCCATAGGAATGACTGCCCTTTTAAAGCAAGAAAGACCAGCATCTGACACCAAGTCTGCAATTGCAAACATTCTATGCTATTAATCACTGCAAGATGGATTCCTGGTCCAATGTTTGCTTTCTTCTATTGTAAACTTAAAGGTATCAATTATGTTTATGCTATTATGAAACATAAACATTGATTACAAATGCAGAAAATTGAAGGAAGGAAACAAAATCATCCATAGATTCACCAC
>NW_007154901.1:0-873 GCF_000164805.1 Carlito syrichta | reverse complement strand
TTAATCACTGCAAGATGGATTCCTGGTCCAATGTTTGCTTTCTTCTATTGTAAACTTAAAGTTATCAATTATGTTTATGCTATTACGAAACATAAACATTTATTACAAATGCAGAAAATTGAAGGAAGGAAACAAAATCATCCATAGATTCACCACCCAAGGAAGGTCAATATTAAAATCTCAGATATTTTTCTCTTGTAATTTTTTCTATGCATGTTAGTATAATTATGTTCATAAAGATTTATATATATATATATATATATATATATATCCTGATTTTTTTCATTTAAATTTATAATGTAGCATTTCTTCAACCTACAACATTCAACATTTTAGTTGCTGCATAAGTAGTCTAATTAGTGGATATGCCGTAATTTACTTAACCATTAGATAACAGTGTTCAAAGTTAGATTTTTTTTTTGATGTTTTGCTATAGCAAAGATGCTATGATGACTGTCTTTGAATATAAGGTTTTTTTCTGTATACAGGAGTGTTTCTTTGGGATAGATACCCCCCAAGAGATAGAAAATATGTAAAGTATATAAAGTGCATACATCTTAAGTGTAGAGCTCAAGTTTTAGACATGGATACCACTACCTGGACCAAAGTATAGATCATTTCCAACACCCCAAAGGATCCCGTCTACAGCAAGATTTTTAACGAAACATTTAGCCATAGAGAAACACATATCCTTCCTTGTCCTAAAAGCTTAGCAGTTTCTTTTCTAACCCAGAACTCTCCCACTGTGTTAGGTTAGGGCAATATCTCCCTTTGGCCCCACAGTGGCCCCCCCAGCATGTAGAAGGTGGCTCCTAAAACAAGCTTCTCTAAGTGTTTCCACTGTCTTTGAAAGGAACCCAGGGGAGGGTGCTA